>NC_060067.1:81983333-82286363 GCF_922984935.1 Meles meles | reverse complement strand
CCCAGCTTAAAATATGAATTAGTTATGATTCATTCTATATGAAAAATATTTATAGTCATTTCAGTACTATTAGAAAGTAGAATCAAATAATTAGACCTTAACAATAAAAGGTATTTTTGGGAAAAGGCATAATCTGTCAAATCTCTTTTCTTTTTTCCTTCTTGTGATTTATTTTAAAGGAATTAAGTCAATAAGATTTTCAGACGTTCATCAGATTTTTAAAAGAAGTCTCAAGTCTTAAGAAACAGCGAGGCCTTAGAAATTATAAAATACATGGTTAAATACAAATCTGTTGCAATTAGTATCTGAGAAAATTATAGCTAACCTAGATGAGTGATTATATTTTCTTGGCATTAATAATTTACTTAGAGTTTTATGGTCCAAGAGACAAAACTTTAATTTCAATTCTCCCACCAACTCCAACTTGGTGACTTTGAAAATTTTTATCACTGCTGCCTCCACTTCTATATTGATAAAATGTTAATAATAATGTCCTGTCTCACTAAGAGAATAAATTAATAAAATTCAGTACAAAATCTTTTGAAAGTTAAGATTATAAAAAGTAGTGTTTGGGACTTATTATGGTCTAAACCTGCTGAATTTCAAATTTCATGAAAATTTTTGTATTCAAGAACTATTTTGGATAAGGTAAAGTATTTCATTGAAGCAGTAACATCGTTTTTATATTCAGTGATCATATTAAAAGGCTTAGCATCTCATACTACAGTTTCTTGTTCAGTAAAAGAATAGCCATTTTTCCTTTATTTTTTAGCAATCTGAAAAAGCACTACTCATGAGTTGAATTTTTTTAAGGCTAAAGAAAAAATGCTAATGGAAAAGTAAAGTCTCAACTTGTTGGCCTGAAACTATGTAACATTGTTTTTCAGATGGGAAAAGAGGAAGAGTGAAAAATGTGATGAACCCTTAATACTAAAAGCTCCTCTAACTGAGATGTGGTGGTAATTGCTTTTTATTTTTTTTGTAACATCTCCTGAAAATGGTAATGCTTTCAAGTGAGGATCAAAGAGAATGACCTACATAAGAAATAGATTGCAAGTGTAGTTACATTTTTCATCCTTTGTAATATGCTTCTTGCATCCATACTTCTAATAAGAAACACAGCATAATGCTCATCATTTTTTAAAATGAGTTGTCACTAAGGTCAGATGGGGTACTTGGAAAAGAAAAAAATACGATTTGCACCAAGTTGTTAATGCCAATAGATGGATCAGTAGATGGATCACTCCTCACATACCACCATTATACATTTGAAGGAAATAAGACCAAAAATTCAGCAATTTGTATATATGTGTGTGTGCATATATATACATATATATAGTATACATATATATTGTCTATTTCTGAATTTTGTTTATGTATATGTTATATATTTTGCATATGTATACATTGTGTATAGATACTTCTGGATTTTAGATGTATACATATACATGAGCATATACAAAGTATATTAAATATATATGTGTATGTATACACATAAAATATATTTCTGTGTGTATATATATGTACACATATATCATCTATTTATAATGCAATGTATCTGTGTATATGTGTGTGTGTGTATGTGTGTGTATCATCAGAAATAGGCAAGTCATCTGTTTTTCTACCCAAGATATTCATTATAAACAAAGGGTCTAATATAAAGAGAGGTAATAAAATGATCCTGTTTTTAAGCTTGGAAACACAGTTCACAAATTTTTGCCGTCGTTTTTCTAGCCCTAAATTTGACCAGTCAAGAGACTTACCTAACATATGTGACTGGACATTTTTCATGAGAAAAGATAGCTCTTGCCAACCCATCACAAGGCCAAAGTTATGACATTAGTTCACTAATGTACAAATTCCCCAGAAAAGTAGTACATTCTGTTATTATTATTAGCAAACTTAATACATGAGATATCTGCAATGACTACAATTGTCAGAGACCAGAGTTCTATGGAAAGTTTCAGCACCTAGGTGTTGATAGAGAAGCAACCTGTGGAACCTGGAAAAAGGCAAACTAATTCACAAGTGTTCCTCCAAGCTGTCCTTTTAAATTTTCCTTTCACCAATAAATTAAAATAACTGGCACTATAGTGTTCCTTAAAAAATGATGGTGCATTGGGGAGGGTATGTGCTATCGTGAGTGCTGTGAAGTGTGTAAACCTGGCGATTCACAGACCTGTACCCCTGGGGATAAAAATACATTATATGTTTATTAAAAAAAAAAATTTGGAAGGGGAGGCGAACCATAAGAGACTATGGACTCTGAAAAACAACCTGAAGGTTCTGAAGGGTCAGGGGTGGGAGGTTGGGGGAACAGGTGGTGGGTAATAGGGAGGGCACGTATTGCATGGAGCACTGGGTGTTGTGCAAAAACAATGAATACTGTTACCCTGAAAAAATAAATAAAATGGAAAAAAAATGATGGTGGTCATTCTCTAATATAATTTTTAAACATCCTTGACAGCAGAAGAAAGTGAAAGAAAAAACTATTTAGTAATGGCCCAGGTCCTGACCACCTCATAGAACAGAATCAAATTCTGAATTGAAGCCATGAAGCTTCTGTTCAAACATCTTAATGTTCTACTACCCCAAACTCTGTTCAGGCTTGCGTCTTAGTGAAGATGAATTATTTGTTTATTTGTTTATTTGTTTGAAAGTGATACTTTATTTTTAAAGATTTATTTATTTATTTAAGAGAAGGAGGTGGTGGGGAGGGACAGTGGGAGAGGGAGAAGGAGAAAAACAGACTCCCAGCTAAGGGCAGAGCCTGATATGGGCTGGATCTCAGCAGCCTGAGAACATGTCTTGCAATGAAATCAAGAGTCCAGTGCTCAACCTACTGAGGTACCAAGGCACCCTCAAAAATGATAATTTTAGAAGAGAATGAATGAATTCAGACTAAATTCACAAATGAGCAAAACATACCATATGTCCAAACTGAAAAGCTCAAGCAAATGTGCTTCATGTTTACAAAAAATTCTGCATTCAGATGATACACAATGCAAAAGTTACTTGGTTCATTCATTCAACTTAAACAATAAAAAAATTAAAGCTAACAGAAATAAATGACCCAAAATAAGTCTTAACATAGGGGCATCCTGAGTGGCTCAGTGGTTAAGCATCTGCCTTTGGCCCAGGTCGTTGTCCCAGGGCCCTGGGATCAAGGCCCCACATCTAAGAACTTGGGCAGTGGGGATCCTGCTTCCCCCTTTGCTCCTTCCCAACTTGTGCTCTGTCTCTCTGACAAATAAATAAATAAAGTATTAAAAAAAAATGGCTTAGAATAAAATAAAATAAATGAATGCTTAATAAACATGGGTTGATTTAGCTATCAATATACATATTTTAATATCCATGAATATTATACTATGAACACTCTAAAGAATTTCTATCTGTGCTTTATGGTATTTATTAATGCTTACTTTAACTAAGATACTACTAAAAGTTTTCTGGATAAAAACTGTCAAATATAAATCAAACAAGTGTTAGAATTTCTAAGTATACTTTTTATACACAGGATATTTTTTTAATCTGGAGGTTCTTTTATCTGAAGGATCTTTGGTCTGTATCTGAAATAAATTATAATTTTAAAATTGAGGTAAGCGGACAGATTTCCTATTTTGATTTTTGAAGTTTCATGTTTTCATTTTAGCTGACAGTGGGAATATTTTCCATGTACCATTTTTGCCAAGAAAAAGTATAGTATTCTCCATGCAGATACTAAAATTTCAGCTAAGGAGCTAGAAATCTGTAAATTTGTGAGCAGAAGTAGAACAAGAAATATTAATGCAGTTAAAGGACTTTCTTCAGAAGACTGTACAGATAAAGAAATTACCTTGGAGAAAGATCATGTGTTTGGTGATTCATACTTTTTCCTTTAGGAGATAGTTCTGGGAAGAGGAATCTCAGTATCTTATTTTGGACATAACAGGAAATTATACGTGCACAGAAATGGAAGTCATATGTTGTCACAAGCTTAGATAGTTTATTTGCTTTTTGGATTGTGTGTCTAGATTCTAGACCAGAATGTCAGAGCTAGAATAAATATTAGATATTGTACAGGTAATCTCTTCCTTGTACAGAGATTAAACCTGTCTCAGAGTGATATGACTACACCCAGCATGGATCTGATTTGTACAGGGTAAAAGCCACAAACAAAGGATGCATTCTAGAGAATCCATATTCAAATATAACACTTAAAAATATCTCTACTCCTCCGTTGTTTCTCTGGAAACTTTATTGTGATCCTAAAAATTCTAAATCTCATCTCTCCTCACCCATCCTTCCATCTAGACAATGTTCACAACTGAAATGGTTGGGAATGACAATTGATACTGCGTACTTAGCAAGCTCTTTTAAGTTAGGGCACTATAGCAAAGGCTGTTGTAGTAAAAACATGTGACTTCTGTGGCCAATGGAACTCTTAATATAATATTATAATCTCATAATTCAAAATATACTTAACTGTTGTTTGATGTAACACAAGAACTCAAGAATAAAAATCTTGTTCATTATTTGTTCTTTAGTCTTAGGCCCGTAGAATTCCCTAAATGAAGAAATTTGTCTTCTACTAAGCCCACATGACTGCATGTGATGTTAGTGTCAGAGTATTCACCTTCTCCTTTTTAGCACACGTATATTAGCAGCCTCCTTAGCAGTGAGAGCTCACACTTCACTTTACAAAAGTTGTGTGTACATATGCATTTATATTAGGCATGTAGGTATATGCTTTATCCTGTGATCAGAGCTGGAATCTGAGAAAGGCTGTTCTTTCTTTGTCATCTCCAAAGATCGAACTTAAGGTACTTACTTATAAATAGGAAATATTTTATCAAATATGTCTAAGTTTACCTCTCTATTTATTTTTAAGTTTGGGTGGTTATTTGCTTTATTTAAAAAGGCCCACAGGGGCGCCTGGGTGGCTCAGTGGGTTAAAGCCTCTGCCTTCCGCTCAGGTCATGATCCCAGGGTCCTGAGATCAAGCCCCACATCAGTCTCTCTGCTGAGCAGGGAGCCTGCTTCCACCTCTCTCTCTGCCTGCCTCTCTGCCTCCTTGTGATCTCTGTCTGTCAAATAAATAAATAAAATCTTAAAAAAAAAAAAAAGGGCCCACGATCTAGAGGAAAGAAAATACTCATAACGCTTCTAATATTCTCTTCATTTAACTCATTTTTTATGTCTAAAGTCTGAATATCCAGACTTATCATTATTTAGGCCAACGCAGTTACTCCAACTTCTCACTGACACCAGGAAATGGTTGGGTAGAAGGAAAGGCCTGGGTGTGCTGCTCAGCAGTCCTTCAGTCAGTCAAGAGCCTTGTAACTCAAGGGTGTGAGGGAGAACATTTCAGCATCCGTGATGACAGAAATAATGCCTAAAAACTCACATTGTTGTCCAGAACATGTTTTCATAGTATGTTTTGTAAAACTGCACTTATATTCAGTTGTGTATTTATGTGCATATGTAATCTTTTTTGATATTTATATATAAAATATAAATTTTATAAATATAATTTCATTATTAATTTATTATTATTATGTAATCTTGTTTATATTTGAGAATAGTCTGTTGGGATTTAAAAAGAAAAGTGTCTACCTTGTTTTCTTTCTATTTTTTTTCCTTTCTTTACATGTGTGTGTCTTACTATATAAATTACTGATCAGTTACTGTTAATCTAATGTAGTTAGTTATTTATGTACATACATTTAACTTTTGTGACATGATGATCAAACAAGAAGCACTTTAATGTGTAACATGAAGATAGGAGACAAAGTAACTGAGATATTACATTTCTGATCCATCACCATGCATAAGAGGGAAGCCCAGGTGAAATGTAACAAGCCTTTCATGTTTGCTCCTTCCTTTGATTTTTAATTTAAAGAAATACAATCTAAAATAAGAATAAGTCACCAAATGCCAGATTCATCTTTCCCCTGAAAAATTGTATATTCTATGTAGTCGTTCATAACCTAGATTCTTAAGTAACACTGACAGTCTATAAGACATACATTTTAAATATTTCAGTTTCTTTTATCCCATTGTTTTAAGAAAGATATCAGTGTAAGACAACCAATTGTCTTTTTTTGTTCTTTTCCATGTTAGCTTTGCCCAACCTTTCAGATCACTTTTTCATGGTTCAATCCTACTTTAACTTTTATTTTTTTAAGATAGCAATATATTAAAGCATACTTCTTTAATTTTCTTTTTGAAATATTTTTAAGGCTAATTATAGGGGCATGAGTATATACCTGTGTTTGTGTATAAACACACATATCCATTAATAGAAATGGAGAGCATAATATAGGTCATTTTGACTATCCTTCTAATTTGACATATAAAGAAAGTAAACCTCAGAGAGATTGAATGAAGTGTACGTGTTTTTAAAGCAGTGTTAGATACATAATTAGAATGCCAGTTTCCAAATTCCCCTTTCCTAGCAAACAATTGTGAAGAATCCAAAGCCACCTAATTGAAATACATGTCAATGGACCACAAGGAATGGAATTATGCCAGAGACTTTGGAGAATTCTCCTGAGTATTAGAAAATGGTCAGCATACTGTCCTTCCACTGAATTATTCTGAGTGTGTGTGTGTGTGTGTGTGTGTGTGTGTGTTGGGTAGACTAAAAATACATATCAGAATTTTTTTAAAGGTTCATCATTAAGCCTCTAATACTGTAGCACTTTATAAAATGCATCCAAATGCTAAACTCCCCATCCATTAATCTAAGGTTCTGTAGGCACTTAACTCAAAGTTGTAGAGATCATGCCTAATAGCCTACTTGTATGCTCAGCTGGTAACTATAGATTATAGGAGTTCTGTGGGTAGTTCTCTAGGAATGTTATATCTGGCTGCCTTTTATCTAAATTTATTATGGCTAGAAGTACTGTGCAGAAGTCCATAAAGTAGAAGATAACTATTAAACTTCTAAAATGTATGTATCTCATGGGGTATCCATTAGCTGGATTTTTTTTCCAGATCTTATTTTGACACAAAATGACCTCAATTGCTTGGTTCTGGCCTCTGAATTGTGGCTGTCTTGGAAGCCTAGAAAGGATTGCAATTTGGTGAACAAATCATGTACATGGGAAGTTTTAAACGGTATTGAATTAAAACAGGATTAATATTAGTGTAAAGGCAGTTGAGGGGAGTGGGGCTATAAAGGTCCTTCAGATTTTTCACTTTAACAGCCTATTTTCAAGGATGGCAAGCCAACCTGATAAACTTGTCTCTAAACTAAAACCTGGAGAGTTATTACTGGTGTCAGACTGGAAAAGACATTTATTGGCTGCTGCTGAAAATATCAACCTGATCTCTTTAATGTTAAAAGGGTCTAGTGGGGGCGCCTGGGTGGCTCAGTGGGTTAAAGCCTCTGCCTTCCGCTCAGGTCATGATCCCAGGGTCCTGGGATCGAGCCCCACATCGGGCTCTCTGCTCTGCGGGGAGCCTGCTTCCTCCTCTCTCTCTGCCTGCCTCTCTGCCTAGTTGTGATTTCTCTGTCAAATAAATAAAATATTAAAAAAAAAAGATCTAGTATACAGAGTTTGTACGTCTTAGAAGTTTAAAAAAATAGTATGTAGATATAGTTTTCTGATAAAATTCTGAGATTCAGTGTAAAAAATAGTAGAGTTTCCTAGTTTATTACAAAATAACAAATGCATGTACATAAGAGTATTATAGAATGAGGGGTCACATATTGTTATGTCTTTAATGGGCACAGGTATACATATGTATATTATGTGTTTAATTGTAATAGATCTAAGTTAAAATAATATTAAAATGATTCCAAGAATCAGTGATACACTTTTTTGGCAAGTCTTTTACACTAACCTTCTGTTAGCCTGAAATTGAGAACATAAATATCTCGAGACAGAAAGACTACAAACAAGTAGGGGAAGGTTAAAGATGGTAGTATAGGAAGATCTAGAAATCACCTCCTCCCATGAACACAACAAATCTACAGCTACAAATGAAATAAATTTCTTAAAAGTGACCTGAAAACTAACTGAATAGCAACTTCATAACAAAGGATAAAGAGGCCATGTTGAGATGGGTAGGAGAAGCAGAGACACGTCTCACTATAAAACCCCACACCCTGCACAATGACCCACAACTGGGAGGATCTCACAAATACAGAGTTTCTCCCTGATGAGCAAGGAGTTTATGTTCCTTGTCAGGCACCTCAGCCCTTGGGACCTGTACCAGAGAGACAAGCTACTCAAACCTCTGGTTTGGAAAAGCAACAGGGCTATGTCTAGGAGACCCATATCTGTAGGAAATGGACAACCTGCTCTCCTAAAGTCCTAGTGTACAAATTTTCTTGCCTGGGACCCAGCACCAAAAGGAAGAGTTTGAAAAATGCCTAGACCATATGTGAAGATTTATTTGCTAATCTTAAAGGCTTTGATGTAGGGGGCAGGAACCTATTGGGACTCTCTCTCTGGAAATGAAGGCACAGTACTGGCGGACATCATTTTTGTGTTCTCCCTCTACCTTATTAGGATCATTGCTGGTGTGCTCCCTTTTTTCACTGTCCCTCTAACCTACTAGTAACAGCTTCTGGCTGATTGTTCCGAGCTCTTGCCCAGTCCCAGGACAGGCTCTCTCATGCTGACTTTATGTCCAGAAACCAAGGTCACTGTGTCTGGTCAATAAACAAAAAGCAACACCCTTGGCAGAGATTCCTGTTGTTACTTCCTGGCTAACTTTCAGAGTGAGTGGCAACATCTGCCCACAACTGGGCTCTGGGGGATCCCATTATTGCCCCTCTCTATTCACACAAAGGCAGCTCTGACAAGGTAGCTCACATTTTTGTGGCCCCTCTGAGATATGACCCCACTTCTTCCCAGACCCACTTCTCCTGGGGCTGCTTTACTAAAAACTTCTCTCTCCCTTCCTCACTGCCTCCTGCTTACTACCTCTGTCAGCAGTCTTTCAGCTCTGCCCAATTCCATGTGTATCTTCTGCTGGCTCCTTCTGTTCCTAACTTTATTGCCCATCAATGGAGGATCAACTGGGTCCCTGTGTGGTGAGGGCCACCCTGACTGGGAAGCACCCGGGTTACCCTAAAAGGCTGCTGGACAGCCTATAATGCTATACATGATATCTTTGCATCATGCCTGGTACCTTAGTTCAGTCAGCTGTGAACAACAACACAACAACAACAACAAAAACCTGTGCTACCTCCATGGCCCCATCAGAGCCAGGCAGCCAAGTGCCCTATCCGCAAGCCACCTTCATGGCCCCCAAAAAGCCAATAAGCATATGGAGCTCACACAAGAGATACCTCTTGAATGTCTGGCCCTGGTGGCGAGGGAGGATTGCATTCTGGGACGTATGGGATTGAAACAGTTGGAGAGATAGTTCTTAGAACTCTGCCACCCCCAAAGTAGCACACAGACACCAGACTGAAATGTACCCTTAGTATTATGAGTGAGAGCTATCTATTTATCCTAGAGTTTTAGCCCAAGGAGCACTCTTCAGAATCATCACACATCCAGAGGCTATAGAAGTGATCTCAAGGAATGTGGGCCAGGGGACTCCATCTTTGTGCTTTCCCTTGGCCTCACTGTAGCTCAGTGGGATCACCCATAAAGTAGCACATATATTTGTATGATTATTTGGCAACATATACAAAGGTCTAATCATTATGTTATATGCCTGAAACTAATCCAATTTTATGTCAATTATACTTTAAAAAAGAAGATAATATATTTGGATTTCACAAGAAGGTCTCATGAAACCTAGACTAAATATATTTCCTGAAGCCACTTCTTTCAAAATCAGGTCCTTGCAATCCTGTGCAGCAATGACTATTGGAAAATTCTTTATGTTCAGTTGAAATTGTATCCTTAGTCCTGCCTTATCCAGGAGTAGCACAAAATGGCTTTGATTGTCCTCTACCACCGTTTTGTAATTGCTCTTTTTCAAGTTTGAGATCTACTGGTTCTTCCAATAAAGGTGAGTAGGAGGAAAAAAATGGAAACTTGCGGTTGTTTGAGAGCTAATACCTGACTCAGTGAACATCTGTTTTGGAATTGTGAGTTTAAACTCAGGAGGAAGTCACTAAACTTTAAAATGACCATGTTATCTTAGTAAACAGAGCCTACTTAAAACTGCCACTCTGTTGTACAATGACATTGTGCTCTTGCTTAGACTATTTAACTGCAGCCTCCGCTTCCTTATCTGTGAAATGGAATTTCTTATCATTCATGACAGATATTCTGTGAGATCAAATTAAATAATGAATGCAAATTTTTAGCAGAGAAGCTTACAAAATATGAGCCCGATACAAGTTAACAGTGAACTATGATTTTTATTCTGAAACAATTGTGTAAATTCCTATAATACAGTTATGGATAATGTTCCATGAACAATATAAACTTTATTACTGGTTAATTCTACTTTTTTTTTTGAGACAAGTTTGATATTTTCCATTGAGATTATACATAAGGCACTCTGAAGTTACTTTTATTTATTTTAATTTTACTTGATTTTTTAAAGGTTTATTTATCTTATTTTAATTTTAATTTTACTTTATTTTGTTTGAAGTTTTATTTATTTATCTTAGAAAGAGAGCATGAGTGCATGTGTGTGGTGGGTATGGGCGGGGGGAGAGGATCTCCAAGCAGACTTCCGCTGAACGCAGAGCCCGAGGGGCTGATCTCATGACCCATGAGATCATGACCTGAGCCGAAACCAAGAGGTGGATGCTCAACTGACTGAGCCACCCAGATGCCCCTAAGTTACCTTCATTAAAAAAAAATAATAATAATAATATTTAATTGAAAAAAATTGTATTTAGTTTGTTAGGTGAAAAATCAAGGAAATGCATATAGGAATGCCTTTGTTAATTCAGAAGACCTTCAAATAGAGTGAGGAATTTGTTAATCAATACCGATTCAAATACTGGTAAAAGTCTTGCTGTGTCCTATATCTGGAGCCATAGGAGGTAAATATTGATTTTAGTAAAGCACAGAGAACTCTGTTACTCGTTATTACACACCTATTATGTGTGAAGTGAAATTTCAACTGACTTCAGAATCCATGCATTCCAATTGCTGTGGCTGCAAAGAACAGTCACATTTATTTTGCTTATGGGTCTGCAGCTGGGGCAGGGCTTCTTGTCTCTGCTCTACATGGTGTCTGGTTAGAGGGCATCTTGAAGATTTGGTTAACTCAGGGACAGCTGGAATCAACTGAAGGCTTACTCACTTTTAGCCCTGGTACCTGCACTGTGAAGACTCAAACAGCTGGGGACCTCAGACAGGTCTCTTTATTTCTAGACATAGAATGAGTCTCCATTTGGACTCATTGGTGTAAATATCGCTGCTCCTGTACTACAACAAATTGCTTTCAGCTGCCACTTCACCACGCCTGGCTAAGCGAGGCAGAAGTGTAAGTCTCTTCCCATTGCCTCAAGGGAGCCAACTCTGTGATATGGTTTATGTTCAGCTCTCCCTCTGAGAATCAGGCCATGGATGGATGGCGGGTGGGAATACATCCTTGCTTGTTCCCTTCTCCTTCCCTAGCTGACCTTACTTCCTTAGAGGTTTCTGCAAATGAGCACCTCCTCAGTTAGTCACATGCTCCTGAACTCCTGTCTTCAGCTCTCCCCTAGTAAATCCAACCGAAGACATAGGGTGAAAGTACATGTGGAAAGATCATTAAAAATATCCCTTATTAGAATAAATAAAGCAACAGACAATTTTTCTCATTCATAGCTTTTTGGAGCAACTGCATTGATTCTTCTCTGATATTAATTACTTTGGTATAGAGATATAGTTCTTGGAACTTTCCAACTATCCATTAGAGCCTACTCTTCATAATACTGGACATTGCTTTAGTCGAGTTCTATGTACCAAAAATCTCAGTGCCCGACTATCTCTTGCACAACTCATCTGTGTAAATTAGTTGAATTTTATTCCAGCCTCCCTTTTCACACACAAAGCACAGGACACACTTTTTTCTTTTTTTTTAAAGATTTATTTATTTGAGAGAGAGATCACAAGTAGGCAGAGAGGCAGGCGGGGGGGTGGGGGGGGGGAGAGAAGCAGGCTCCCCACTGAGCAGAGAGCCCAATGCAGGGCTCAATCCCAGGACCCTGGGATCATGACCTGAGCCAAAGGGAGAGGCTTAACCCACTGAGCCACCCAGGTGCCATAGGACAGACTTTTTTTTTTTTTTTTAAGATTTTATTTATTTATTTGACAGAGATCACAAGTAGGCAGAGAGGCAGGCAGAGAGAGAGAGGAGGAAGCAGGCTCTCCTTTGAGCGGAGAGCCCGATGCGGGGCTCGACCCCAGAACACTGGGATCATGACCTGAGCTGAAGGCAGAGGCTTTTTTTTTTTTTTTTTTTAATTTTTATTTTTATTTGTTTATTTACAGCATAACAGTGTTCATTGTTTTGGCATCACACCCAGTGCTCCATGCAGTACGTGCCCTCCCTATTACCCACCACCTGGTTCCTCAACCTCCCAACCCCCCCACCCCCCGCCACCCCTTCATAACCCTCTAGTTGTTTTTCAGAGTCCATAGTCTCTCATGGTTCATCTCCCCTTCCAGTTTCCCTCAACTCCCTCTCCTCTCCATCTCCCCATGTCCTCCATGTTATTTGTTATGCTCCACAAATAAGTGAGACCATATGATACTTGACTCTCTCTGCTTGACTTATTTCGCTCAGCATAATTTCTTCCAGTCCCGTCCATGTTGCTACAAAAGTTGGGTATTCGTCCTTTCTGATGGAGGCATAATACTCCATTGTGTATATGGACCACATCTTCCTTATCCATTCATCCGTTGAAGGGCATCTTGGTTCTTTCCACAGTTTGGCAACCGTAGCCATTGCTGCAATAAACATTGGGGTACAAATGGCCCTTCTTTTCACTACATCTGTATCTTTGGGGTAAATACCCAGCAGTGCAATTGCAGGGTCATAGGGAAGCTCTATTTTAAATTTCTTCAGGAATCTCCACACTGTTCTCCAAAGTGGCTGCACTAACTTGCATTCCCACCAACAGTGTAAGAGGGTTCCCCTTTCTCCACATCCTCTCCAACACACGTTGTTTCCGGTCTTGCTAATTTTGGCCATTCTAACTGGTGTTAGGTGGTATCTCAATGTTGTTTTAATTTGAATCTCCCTGATGGCTAGTGATGATGAACATTTTTTCATGTGTCCGATAGCCATTTGTATGTCTTCGTTGGAGAAGTGTCTGTTCATATCTTCTGCCCATTTTTTGATATGATTATCTGTTTTGTGTGTGTTGAGTTTGAGAAGTTCTTTATAGATCCTGGATATCAACCTTTTGTCTGTACTGTCATTTGCAAATATCTTCTCCCATTCCGTGGGTTGCCTCTTTGTTTTGTTGACTGTTTCCTTTGCTGTGCAGAAGCTTTTGATCTTGATGAAGTCCCAAAAGTTCATTTTTGCTTTTGTTTCCTTGGCCTTTGGAGACATATCTTGAAAAAAGTTGCTGTGGCTGATATCGAAGAGGTTACTGCCTATGTTCTCCTCTAGGATTCTGATGGATTCCTGTCTCACGTTGAGGTCTTTTATCCATTTCGAGTTTATCTTTGTGTACAGTGTAAGAGAATGGTCGAGTTTCATTCTTCTACATATCACTGTCCAGTTTTCCCAGCACCATTTATTGAAGAGACTGTCTTTTTTCCATTGAATATTTTTTCCTGTTTTGTCGAAGATTATTTGACCATAGAGTTGAGGGTCCATATCTGGGCTCTCCACTCTGTTCCACTGGTCTATGTGTCTGTTTTTATGCCAGTACCACGCTGTCTTGGTGATCACAGCTTTGTAGTAAAGCTTGAAATCGGGTAACGTGATGCCGCCAGTTTTGTTTTTGTTTTTCAACATTTCCTTAGCAATTCGGGGTCTCTTCTGGCTCCATACAAATTTTAGGATTATTTGCTCCAGCTCTTTGAAAAATATTGGTGGAATTTTGATCAGAATGGCATTAAAAGTATAGATTGCTCTAGGCAGTATAGACATTTTAACAATGTTTATTCTTCCAATCCAAGAGCATGGAACGGTCTTCCATCTTTTTGTGTCTTCTTCAATTTCTTTCATGAGTGTTTTGTAGTTCCTCGAGTATAGGTCCTTTACTTCTTTGGTTAGGTTTATGCCCAGGTATCTTATGGTTCTTGGTGCTATAGTAAATGGAATTGATTCTCTAATTTCCCTTTCTGTATTTTCATTGTTGGTGTATAAGAAAGCCACTGATTTCTGTATCTTTGTATCTGTATCTTTGTATCTGACTTTGTATCCTGCCACGTTACTGAATTGCTGTATGAGTTCTAGTAGTTTGGGGGTGGAGTCTTTGGGGTTTTCCATATAAAGAATCATGTCATCTGCGAAGAGAGAGAGTTTGACTTCTTCCTTGCCAATTTGGATACCTTTTATTTCTCTTTGTTGTCTGATTGCCGTTGCTAGGACTTCTAATACTATGTTGAACAAGAGTGGTGAGAGTGGGCATCCTTGTCGTGTTCCTGATCTCAACGGGAAGGCTGCAAGCTTTTTCCCATTGAGGATGATATTTGCTGTGGGTCTTTCATAGATAGATTTTATGAAGTTCAGGAATGTTCCCTCTATCCCTATACTTTGAAGCGTTTTCATCAGGAACGGATGCTGGATTTTGTCAAATGCTTTTTCTGCATCAATTGAGAGGACCATGTGGTTCTTCTCTCTTCTCTTATTGATGTGTTCTATCACACTGATTGATTTGCGAATGTTGAACCAACCTTGCAACCCAGGGATGAATCCCACCTGGTCATGGTGGATAATCTTTTTAATGTGCTGCTGGATCCTGTTTGCTAGGATCTTGTTGAGAATCTTTGCATCCATATTCATCAGTGATATTGGTCTGAAGTTCTCCTTTTTGGTAGGGTCTTTGCCTGGTTTGGGGATCAGGGTAATGCTGGCTTCATAAAAAGAGTCTGGAAGTTTTCCTTCTGTGAAGGCAGAGGCTTTAACCCACTGAGCCACCCAGGCGCCCCCCTAGGACACACTTTTAAAGAAAAACTCCCTTACCTATCACAGCATCATCAACAGTTGTTATAAGAGATTCACACTAAGCATAGATTTAGACAGCATTCTATGGATTCTGTGCTTTTACTTTCAAAGTTGAGGCTAAATATATCATTTGCAAATACTTTGTCCCATTCGGTAGGTTGTGTTTTTGTTTTGTTGATGGTTTCCTTTGCTGTCCAAAAGTTTTTTATTTTGATGGAGTGGAATATAAACAACAATAGCAATAGCAAACAAACAAATAAAAATCAGAATCAAACTATAGGATTACAATCAAAATATAAGAACAAATTGATGGTTGTCAGAGGGGAAGCGATAGGGGTTTGGCAAAGTGGATGAAAGGAATAAGAAGATACAGGGTTTCAGTTATGGAATAAATAAGTCATGGTGATAAAAGACAGCATAAGGAATATAGTAAACGATACTATAACAGTACTGGGACAGATGGTAACCATACATGTGGTGTACATAGCAGAATGTATAAACTTGTTGAATCACTATGTTGTATACCTGAAACTAATGTAAGATTGTGTGTCAACTATACTAAAATAAATAAATAAATAAATAAATAAATAAATAAATAAACAGATAAATAAAAATGCAATAGAGGCTAAATTTACATTATTTCACAATATCCAATAATACTAGATGATTCAAATGGAACTTTCAACAGAAACTTAAGAATTTAGAAAGTTAAGTTTTCTAAATGGGATATAGGTACATTCTGTACATTTATAGACTTTAGACAATATTTTTCGAAAGAACAAGCAAGAAGCAGAGTTGAGAGTTGGGCGTTAGTATAGATGGTTATAATAGCATATAATTCCACGTATGTTTTACTATGGGAAAATTTTTAAGTAGATTAATCTCTTCAAAGGTCTTCTAACCCTCACTCCTTTTATGCTCTACCTCTTCCTCTCACTTACATTTATGAGGACCAGCAAACCAGTCATTCCTCCAACCCCCAGGTGCTGCTGCACGCACTCACAGCAGAAAACCCTAAGAAGGCACCAACTCACTAAATCCCCTTTTTGTAATCCAGCAATATTGTTTCACCTATTTCCTGCCAATTGTTAGGGGAAAAAAGCATTTGTGTAAAATGCATTTTAAACCTCCCTTTTCTTAAGAGAACAAAGGAAGAAAGCTGATGATTAATGACATCCATAAAAACTGAACGAAAGTATTTTAATCTTTCAGGTTATACTCACATTCTGAAGCACTAATTCCTTAACTCACAAAATGAATTTTATCAATGACATTATTTTAAACCTTCTAGTTAAGCTTGCACTTTGAAAGCATATTTTCTTAGCCTATAAAGTGGACTAAATCAGGAATTTCATTGATTTTATGCAATAGTTCCTACTTTAAAAAAAAAAAGAAAAAAAGCTAAGTTTCCTGGGAAAATATGGTATGGATGTCACAGAAGTGTGAAACCTTTTTACTGTTTAAAATAAACACAATAAACTAAAATAAGTGAGCATAGGAAAAATTAAACCTATAACCCTGAGAAATAAAGAGGAGAATAGATTTCATGTTAACACTATAGTTTGGGAAGAGAAGTTTGGCAATTAATGAAAGACCTCTTATTAACTGCTCCAATAATAATCTAGTGAATGGACAAGATTCCAGTAATTAGGAATAAAAGGCCTAAGTGGGAGAATGGGAAACCAGATAAAAAGATACAGCGTGCTTCTCTGGCCCAGCAGATGGCATGGGATTTGCTGCATAGCTCCATAGCAAATCTAAGCAACCTGGTAATTCTAGAGATGATTTTGATTGTCACAACCAGGAGTTACATTTATGTAACTAATCTAACATTAGTTACATTTACTGGGGGAGAGACCAGGGATGCTATTAAAACATCTTACATGCACAGAATAGTCCCTCCCAACACAGACTTATCTGGCCCAACATATCAAAAGTGCCAACTTTGAAAAACGTCTTCTAAGCTAAGGCCTCTCTCTCCCACCAATAGCAAATTATAACCAAGGAAAATATTGTATTGAGAAAAATGCCACTAGTGTTTTCCTTCTGTTTTTGTTTTGTTAATTTAGCCACATACCAAAGTAGATCTGAATGGTGGGACATTTACTCATGTGATCCTCAAAGTGGGCCCATTTTTTTTCAAAAGCAGATATCAGTCGAACGATACATTTGGCCCCCTTGGAGTGGCAGTGTGACTACACTGCCTCCAGGTTAGCTTTGCCTCCAGGCTATTCGTAATTGTTTCTGTATTTATAAGGTAGAGTGTGTTCATTTTTTTTAAGGATCCCCCTGAAAAGTAACACCGGGTGGCAATTTCCCTTGTTTATTTCCCTAAATTCTTATCAATGGTGGTCTTGGTAGGCCAAAAGAAAATTTTGAATAGCTATAAGCAATTAGTGGCCAATTTGAGCAGAGAAACTCCCATGCAGAGAGTAGTTAGATTTCCCAGTATGATCAGATATATTTTTTTCCTAAGAATTGTCTTTGCTATAACATCCAAGAGCTATGACTGTTTACTGTAGACAGGCAATGTTGCAATTGCTGTAAAGCTCACTCCCATAGAGGATTACGTAAAACTTGCAATTGGTATTGAGAGAAGTCCAGGCTAGTGAAGAATTACTGTGATGGTTGTAGTCCCTGTATTATTTAGACACGCCTTGGGCCAGTGATATTATGTTGTATACACATCCTTCCTTGTATATATTGATAAGTGCCCAGGGAGGAGGTCCATGGCAAGATGTCCTTGGTCACTTGGCTAATGCAATGTCTTTCCATCCAAATAAATGAGGCTTATACTGGAAGGGAAGAGAAATCATTATAATTAGTAGGAAAAGAGCTCAATACCTGTAAAGGTGTATATTGTTGGCTGGGTTTATATTTATAATCATCTTAAGGAGAAGGAAAAGCTGCAATTTTATCTCTAAAATCCTATAGGGTTTGTTGACATTGACTCTGGATTATAGTTTTTAGTTTGATTGATCATGATCAGGACATGAAAATCCTAGTTGTGATAGAAGGTGTATACTATCTCTGGGCAGTATCTTTTAATGATATTCACTAGGTAGTGGCCCATTGCTCTATTTGTTTAATGGCACTAATTAATAATAGTGGGTTATATATGATTTGGAGTAAAAGCCCATACAGTTTAGAAGGCATTTAGGAACCAGGTATGGCAACTTAGAGTCTGACTTTGTAGAAATAGCTGTTTCTAGTAGTGATAGGCTTGGGAGGAAGAGTATGACTCTCAGGGCTGATGTGTGTGATTATGTTGGTGGAATTAATCAACACAGCCCACAACATGGCTCCCTTTGTCCGCGCTATGACCTATGTTGTGTGTCTCCATGTGGTGTACAAGTACTGTGTTGTTTTCAGACATTCCTTATGAACATTAGGATCCAAATTACCAGGACACGTAGTAGACATCAGTGAGGATAAGAACTTCTCAGATAAGGAAGGGGCACAGCAACAGTGGTAAATGAAAGTCAGAGATCATCAGGAGAGGATCTGACTATCTCCTGAGTGTTGCCAAACTACTGTCAGGAGTGATTAGTTCTACTGCTTAGCTGTTGGGAGCAAGTCCAGACTTGTTTCATAATATTTTTGTTGAGCAGAGTACATGGAAAACTGGTGAAGATGCTTCTCTTTCCAGGTAGTGGTTAGTGTTTTGTTTGGTTTATGTTGGATGATGAGTGAATGAAGGCTGACAATGGTCCCATCATCAGTGGTTCAAAACAGGGCCTTGTTAAGACAAAGGAGAAAATGGCTTTACCAATTTTTGGTAAGAGTAAAGGGAAAGATGAAAGTACTAGGTCGTTGTTCTTTTGCTATGGCTTACAAAGCCAGGGTTCCTGTGTCTATGAAAACTGGTAATTGGATGTATCTGGTGAGGGTATAAACATCAAAAGAGGTTGCAGTATCTCCATTGTTAGTCTCTCCTGTTATTGTTTATTTAAATATGATGTAGTTATGCCATGATATGTGGGGGGGGTTGCTTAACATTATGGGCAGAATTTTTGACCATTTGGGGGACTATTGTCTTCCCAGATGTCTCAATTACCTCTGTTTTACAAGCTCATTGTGTCCTTCTATGACACCTACTATTGTAGTGTGAGGTTGAGTTCGAAGGGTAGATTAGAACTAGAAACCAAATATTCTTACTAAATGTTGTAGACTCCCTTAGTGAGTCTTTTAATTTATTGGGAATAGTTTGTCATTGTGAATTAAAAATGTATCCCCCATGGAGCTCCTGGGTGGCTAGGTAGGTTAAGAGTCAGACTCTCTCTCTTTCTCTCTCTTTTTTTTTTTTTTTTTCAATTATGTTGTATCAATCAACATATAAGAGTCAGACCCTTGATTTTGGCTTAGGTCATGATCTCAGGGTCATGGAAACAAGTCCTGCATGAGGCTCTATGGATTGGAGCCTGCTTGAGATTCTCTTTCTCCTCTCCTCTGTCCCTCCCCTACTCTCACTCTAAAAAAAAAAAAAAAAAAAAAAAAAAATTAATATCCAAACTTATTCAGGATAGTTGTCCACGTCCTCTTAGTAAGGGATTTATTCACAGTTGTGACAGATGGTGAGACAGACTCTTTTTTGAGAGCAGTGAGAAAGATGTCATCAATATAAGGCCAAATCATGTTTTTCATGAGGTGTATGTGGCAGGTATCTAGATGTTATTAGCAAATTCCATGTGCAATCAGAGGGCTATTTAAGTACTCCATAGGCAATCAGGGAAGAGTATACTGTTGACCCTCAAAAGTGAAAGCAAATTGTGGTTGACAATGCTATGAAATTTTTTACTCAGTAGAACATATTATCCAAGTTTGTAACTCCAATTCATTTAACCATGGTTTTTGAATATTATCCACTAAGATGAGAATGATTGGTAGAGATTCTTTAAGAAAACCAACAGCTTGGTTTAACTGTCTATGGTCTGTATTTATTCCCTACTCATTAGCAGTGGCTTTAAACACAGGTCATATCAGGGAATTGAAAAGTGAGATGTTAGGTTAACTAAACTATAGCAGGCAGAAATCCTTTAGTGCCTTGAGTTAGCTGATACTGTGGCATATTTACTACCTGTCCTGTAGAGAAAAGTTAACTGGTTCCCATTGGGTGGCATCCACCAGTAACACAGAGCCTTAGATATATTCCAGGAGGTTCCCTATTGACTGAGGAGGTCCATTCTAATAATAATGGGAAAATGAATAGTGGGGGATGGAGGGGACAACCACCAGGACAGAAGCATCTTTTAATAAAACTGAGCTGAATTTTTTTTCCCATTTTATTTATTTTTTCAGCGTAACAGTATTCATTCTTTTTGCACAACACCCAGTGCTCCATGCAAAACGTGCCCTTCCCATTACCCACCACCTGTTCCCCCAACCTCCCACCCCTGACCCTTCAAAACCCTCAGGTTGTTTTCTGAGCTGAATTTTTAATAAATAAATAAATACCCGGGGTACCTGGGTGGCTCAGTGGGTTAAGCCTCTGCCTTGAGCTCAGGTCATGATCTCAGGGTCCTGGGATCGAGCCCTGTATCTGGTTCTCTGCTCAGCAGGGAGCCTGCTTCCTCCTCTCTCTCTCTGCCTGCCTCTCTGCCTACTTGTGATCTCTGTCTGTCAAATAAATAAATAAAATCTTAAAAAAAAAAAAAAGAAATACCCCTTAAATTAATCTTACTCCTACATTGTGAGATGATCACATCCTGGAACCAGTGAGGGGTTTTTAAAGCATACATGCTTCCCGGGATTAGGGAGATTTGAACATCTGTGTCCAACAGAGACTCCCCACTATTTATTTTTTGGAGCCCAAACTACAGTTAAGGTGGTAAAAGAGCTTTTGTCTTCTAGAAGGGGCCATTTCAGAGACCCTAGATCCTTGTGTGGAGTGGGTCCCTGACACTGGCAAAGATCAAGGGCAAGTGTTGAAGGTAGGGCTGTCTCTGAGGGAGATACCAGCTGTGGTTTGGAATCTAACCCCATTTAATATTGCAATTATCCCACCAATATAGCAGAGATTCACCAGTTTTGGACTCCTTTGTCCCTTTAGGACACTCTCTTGCTCATTTTGGGCTTTGGCCTAGAAGAGAATCTGGATGGTTGGTTTGTTCTGGGAGTGGAGGTAGCTTCCTATTCTTAGTAAATTTGATCCAGGTTGGGTGGGATATTGTTTTAATGGGCAAAACTAGCTCTGAGTTTTTTAGGAATTTTTATCTGTCAGGAATTTTTATCTGTCAGGAGCCTCCCTGAGAAGAAACCCAGGACTCAGGAATTAATTCAGCTTCCTCCAAACTTGCTAAATCAGTATCTATTTTCTAACATTTTCATCTGACCGAAGACTTTTGCCTTGTCCAAAATTTTGCATTGACAGTCAGCACAGGTATTATGAGACCTAAAGCAGAGTGAGCAGAACTTCAAACCTTAAAAATCCATATTAAAATGTTTTATGTGGACAGGGATCCACAACCTCCTCTGGTGGCCATTCCCATCTTACACACTAATTGTATAGAATCCTTTGCTAGGACACCAGAGTTTTTCATCTCATACTATGGCATCTAATTGTTTAGTTTTATCCCCTAATAGGTGTTACTCAGTCACTGGTATGTGTCACTCACTCACTCTATATTGCCGGGCAACCACTTTTTCTTTTGGTTCCAGGTAGGTTCTTAAGGAAAGACTGAGCCTCAGGGCAAGAAGGAAGGCATATTTTCATCTCCAAGTGAGAAATAAATCCTCTTCTTGACACTTCTTGTCTTTTCTCTCTTTGTTATTTTGATGATGGTCACCAGCAAAGCTGAGGGTAAATTATTTTCATCCTTATCATGGTTGTAATATGCTGGCTTTTATGCTACCGGGCATTAGTCCTCTTTTCTGGGGTCCTGCCCCTTCTAGTCTACCAGTAGACTAGTAGAAAGGAACTAAAAGAGGGGAACTATTCTACTGGGGGGAGGGGAGGAGGAGAAGACAGGAAAGAAACAAAGAGTGGTTATTTACTAAACAATAATGCAATCTTTCTGAAACAGTAGGGCTGAATTAGTGAAGTATTCTTTGAGCCCAGGAAGGTAAATTTTCTAACAAAATTGAAATTTTTAGGATAAGGAAAATGTTAGGTTGAAAATAGTAGTTAAGGTGGCAAACACTAGCATCTTCCATGTTAGCAAAATGACCCCAGGAAATCTAGTAAATCTAAGATCATGTTAAAACTTAGAAAGTTGTCATTAAACTGTCTGCCAAAGAAACAAACCTAGATGGCTTACCAGAATTCTCTGAAACCTTTAATGCAAAGGTTTCAGAGATAGGAGAAAAACTTTCAGCTTCCCTTTTTATAAAACCATCACAATCCTGAGAGAAAAATCTGCCAAAGATGCCAAAGACAACAAAATAGCTCTCTAAGTAGACTACTATTATTTATGAATATCATTGGAAGATTACTTAATAAAACTTTATAAGTAGAATTCCATAGCATCTTAATAGAGTAATCTACCATGATAAAGTAGATAATAACAATCATGCTTGGATGGTTCAATATTATGAAGTCTGTAAATATAAGCCTACCAAGTTATTAACTCAAAGGGCAAAAATATCTGACTAGTTCAATAGATGCCAACATTAGAAACGGAAAGTAAGATTAGTTACCTTTGGAGATGATGTGATGATAAAGCTGAACAGCACAAAATAATTAAATTTAAAAAAAATGATACAATGAGAACATTAGTTTATTGATTATAAATTAGTGTGTTAAATTCAATAACTTGTCCTAAATAAAGAATAACCACTTCAGATATACTCTATAGGAAATGACCAAGAACAGAAGGAAAGATGCGAAGAGATGAAAAACCATACTTTCTTTATCATAAGATAGTATTTAAAGAAAAATCATGCTATCTGAATGATTGGATGAATTAATATGCTAACAATCAAACCAACTAAAAATTGTTTGTTGTGCTTTGATTTTTTTTTCTTTCTTTTTTTTTTTTTTTCCTCTCCTCCTCACTCCTGGATTTATGGCAGGGCAGAAGCAGAGATGGCTAGGTGACAGAGGTGAAGACCTGGCTCATTCACCTACCAATATGCTCCCTCTTTTTTTTTTTTAATTAATTAATTTATTTTTTCAGCGTAACAGTATTCATTGTTTTTTGTTGTGCTTCGATTTTTAATAAAATGATTTTTAATTTTATCTGAATATAAATATACTGAAGTATTAAAAGAAAAGTGATGAAAACAGCTTGTAAAAAGGGACAAATATTCTCCAGAAAATTAAATGGGTGAATGAATATGAGAAAGACAGAAAAAAAGGAACAGGACCAACCAGTGGCTCAAGCACAGGGAATGTGGCTGAAATGGTGCGGATTTGGGTATGCAGTACATTCTGGGCACCTGCTGAGTCTTTTCCTAAGAAAAATGTGAAGTCACTGAGATATTCTATCCAAGAATAGGATAGGATCAGAGTTTGATTCTATCCAAGAATAGGATAGGATCAGAGTTTGCTTTGAAAAGATCATTGCCATACTATTATTTATTATTAATAAAGGAAGTAAACATAGGTAAAATAAGAAAAAAAAATGATGAGAGGAAGTCCCACAAGTTTGAAAAGATATGTTTTTTAATAATTGCTTGAGAAAAGTCTACTATTACATTCAAATTAGGAATTAAAGCTAATTGATCACAAAATCTTTTATTTCCTGTATGCCTTTTGGAAGTTGCTCTTTTGCTTTTTGGCAATTGATATAGTAGAAAAGTTTTCAAAGTTATAGATTTTTGTTCATGTGTTTGTTGGTATAATGTGCTGTTCTTTTCAAGGTGGATGCTTATAATTTTTTACTTCAAAGTCATAATATAAAATTCATACCAGGGTATACCCAGTATAGATATCTTCTTATAGTTTTCCAGATACATGTTAAACACTCTTGGTTTTCACACTTAGACTTACTCTCAGATTAGAAAACTTTTATTATTTTGCAATAGTATTATTTCTTCTCTATAGTTTGTTTTTTACCTTTTAAATCTACGGTCAATCTGTTTTTAAAATTACCAAATATAATTTGTTTTAGTATTTTATTTATTTTATGTTTTTCCTGTTTTCCTATTTTTTGGCTTCTTACTATTTAGCTTTTCTACCATTTGTAGCTTGCTATTTATTATGAAAACCAGGATTTAACTTTACTTTGGTTTTCATTTTAATGGCATCATTCCTCGACTTAATTTGTTATACATTTATCATTTTCTCCTTTATGGAGAACCTGAAATACTTTAGAAAAGGTCTCTTTAGAAAAATGTTTTTACATAGTGATCCGAAGGGGCACGTGCACCCGAATGTTTATAGCAGCAATGTCCACAATAGCCAAACTATGGAAAGAACCTAGATGTCCATCAACAGATGAATGGATAAAGAAGATGTGGTATATATACACAATGGAATACTATGCAGCCATCAAAAGAAATGAAATCTTGCCATTTGCAATGATGTGGATGGAACTAGAGGGTATCATGCTTAGCAAAATAAGTCAGTCGGAGAAAGACAACTATCATATGATCTCCCTGACATGAGGAAGTGGAGATGCAACGTGGGGGTTTCGGGGGTAGGAAAAGAATAAATGAAACAAGATGGGATTGGGAGGGAGACAAATCATAAGAGACATTTAATCTCACAAAACAAACTGAGGGTTGCTGGGGGGAGGAGGCTGGGAGAGGGGGGTGAGGTTATGGACATTGGGGAGGGTATGTGCTATGGTGAGTGCTGTGAAGTGTGTAAACCTGGTGATTCACAGACCTGTACCCCTGGGGATAAAAATACATTGTATGTTTATAAAAAAAAATTAAAAAATTAATAAAAAAAGAAAAGAAGAATGTTTTTAGACAGAATAGTTTATTCAAAATATTTTGTTCATTACTACTCTTTTTCCCTTTAGCAGCATTTCCCTCCTGAACCCTATGAGAAATACTATTTCTCTATTTCTATTTCCTCTATATGTTAAGTAAATTTGTTCTTTTTGGGCTTTCTGAAATGCTTCTTTCTAGCAGTAAATCCCAAATCAAATGAATGGATGTCAGAATTAATCACATGTTTAGAGGCAGAAGAGAACAATCAATAAGATTATATGAAATAATCAGAAAATTATATAAAACTTTTTTTTAAACATAATATAAAGTAATCATTACCTTGCCTAGTAGATCTAATTATTTAAGAACAACATAAATACTGACAGACTCCCTCCTCAGCCAAACTTTTTTCAGGCTCCTCTGAGCCCTCTTCTTGATGGGGTCTCTACCTTGTCTCCCATTCTCACTGTGGCTGCATAGCCCAAGTTTTAGCAAAAATCCTGTTAAATATGTTTAGCAGGAATCCCCCTGCTATTGATGTCTCCTTTTAGTAACTTTCCATCCATTAACCCCCTCCCTGCTCCTTGGCTGTAAATCTCCATTCATCCTTGCTGTATTAAGAATGGAGCTCGATTCTATAATGAAGTCTCTTTTCCCCTATTGCAATAGTTTCCAAAAAAGTCTGTTTTTACCACTAACTACTGTCCAGATTTAATTTCTTTAAAAGTACACTTTAGGGACGCCTGGGTGGCTCAGTTGGTTAAGCGGCTGCCTTCGGCTCAGGTCATGATTCCAGCATCCTGGAATGGAGTCCCACATCAGGCTCCTTGCTTGGCAGGGAGCCTGCTTCTCCCCCTGCCTCTGCCTGCCCACTCTGTCTGCCTGTGCTCACTCGCGCTCTCTCTCCCTCTTTCTCTCTGACGAATAAATAAGTAAAATCTTAAAAAAAAAAATCCGCTAAATTTGTGGTTATCTGCTATTTAAAAAAAATAAATAAAAGTACACTTTAATAACTTATACAAAAATGCATGAAAACTTGAGACAAAATACTAGAAGAATAAGAAATAAGAGTATTTCTTTTCTTTTCTTTCTTTCTTTTTTTAATGGAATTAGGTATTCTTCGCTCATGGGGAAAATAAAAACAAACAAACAAAAAACAGGACAAAATAGTTAAGGAAAAGCCAAAACAGTGGGGTGTAAGCTGTAACATCCTCCAGAAAACCTTGCCTTATTAAGCTAATTGGTTTCTGTTTGCTTCCTCTCTGGCCCCAGGTGCTTTCAGCTCTGCTCCGTAGGCAGTCCTGGTTTCTCCAGGAGGGTGTGAGTGCATTACTCAGTGTGCACAAATACTCCATAAAAGCTAACTTCCTAACTGCCCGGAGCTGAACTGACCTGCACAAAGCTATAGAATTGCTAAATAGGGAGTATAGCCAAGTGGACCACTGGCTCCTTGTTCCAGCCTTGGAGAACTTTCATTGACTATACCATGTGAGAATGGACAATCTGAATTAACAAAAGGGAATGAGGGATGTCATATTGAGAGCATTAAAAACAAACATCTTTCCCAGGGTGTTTTTACACATATTTATACCAGGATATGCACTACCTCCATTACGCAAACATAATTTTAATAATTACTATTTTTAATAATAACAAAGAATGGGTAAATATGCATTTTACTCTCAGTTAAAACTTACTATTTCAAAAATTGATTAAACATTACATGAAACTTCATGACTTATAAAAAAAGTGCTGTTTTAGAGAATTCATTGGTACACTCAAAAAATAATCTCCGTAGAATTACTTTTGTGAACAGGATTGTGTAAAGTCTAATTCCTGATGTGACAAGTAAAAATATGTGAGTATTCACAATCTATGTTGTTATACACAGGATTTAGTATTATGCCCGAGTTTTCACATCTGAGAGACCACCAAGGAGTCAAACACTGATGCAATTGCATGAAGGTTTATTTGACAAGCTTAAGCTTGGGCCCAAGTATACCTGGCACAGCGGAGTAAGGACTTGAACCCCGAACCAGATTACAGTCAGAGTTTTTAAAGGCAGAGTAGGGATGGACCCGGTGATAGGTGAAGACAAAGCGGATGAGGGATGATGTAAGTCTCTAAGGAATTTTGGAAGCAAGGTCTCCAGGACCTTGAGGGGCTAGCTATTGTTGGGAGAAAGGTTATTTATTACCAGTAGTAAAAATCTTCTCCTGAGACCCTTTAGATGTATATCAGTGGGTCATATGCTTGGGAATGATTGTTGACACTATCTTGGAGGTTTATTAAAGTAGACTTACAGGATCCTGGTTGGACCTGTTGGAGTAGGGGGTCAGTCAGGCTAGGATTGTCCTTAGCAAAACCTCAAGGTGAGGGCAGTTGAGTCCCCAGGGGAGAGTCACTCTGTCTGTTTCAAGGGCTTGTCAGTAGGATAGGAATTTTAATGATTTTCTTCTGCCTGTGTTTCCCACATCATTTAGGGCATAAATTAACATTATACAAAGTGTGATTTATGAGAATGAGAGTTACAAATAGAAAGATTTTAACTTCGTTTTATCTGGAATAGCTTCTTAAAACTATCCATTTTTCCCACCTTCTAAGGAACATGTATAGCAAGTTTAACTGGAATTACACACTATTAAGTGCCTAAGAGCTCATTTTATGCAGTTAGACAATATTATCTTTACTCTCTGTCAAAACACATTCTTTAATCATGAATATCTTTCTTTTTTATTTTTAATTTTTATTGTGGCTGAGATTAAAAAATAACTTATGATTGAAATTTTTATGCAGTGGATTTTTAGGTCACCTAGATACCTTACTTGATAGTCCAAAAATGTTATTCTATATTTGAGTACTGTAAACTCCATCTAGATAGAAGTCTTCTTAGAATAGAAACAGATTGTTTGACATTTGGTTGTTCTTTATTTTGATAAAAGTGATGCATAGAAAGAAGTTTATCTTTAAAAAAATGTTTGGCAAGTGAGCTTAAGAAAAGAAGTTAGTTTTGCTCAAGGGTTTGGTCAGGCTTAATATTAGACAAAAACCAGCTGGGAGAGATAATGGAAATAGCAAGAGATTACTTTCTTCATTTTACCAGTGCTTATAAAAAGATCAGTTTTCTAAGCAATACTTACTGAACAAAAATTAATCATTTCACACATTCCTTTTACTACAGGAAGAAATGACAAGATCCCAATGTTTTTGAAAGTGAGGTCTTAATGGCTCTGTACTATTTAATAATAAGATGGCAAGTGGATTTCTGTGCAAGTTCAATTTTTGGGTATGCCAAAGAAACTAGAGTTAACAGCTAAATAAATAAATCCTGTTCAATACCTTGGTTGAGTTTAACAAAATTTATTTAGCTGGTTGAAAAGATTGCTAGGGACATTGTAGGTAAGGTTTCTAAATGTAATTGGGAATGTCAAAACGAATCATAACAAAATGTACAACTGTGCAGATTTCTGCTTTGCACCAGACATTTCTAATGCACGGTATAGTTACACAAAAAATGCCTTCAGTGTCAGTTATGGGATTGTACGATAGAGAAAAATTCATTTTTCTTTCCTTTATGATAACATTTTAATGGCTTTAGCTATATGAAAGCATTTTTTAATACAAAGGCCATGAATTATATCAACCATGCATGAGAATTGAGTGGAAAAAAGTAATTTTCAATATGCTAATGCCACACTGTATTGCTTGGAACAGAGCAGTCCAATAGAAATACAGCATAAGTCCTACATTCAATGTAAAATTTTCTAGCATCCACATACAAAAGAGTAAAAGAAACAGGTGAAATTAATTATGATAACATATTTTATCTAACCCCAACTATCCAAGATTTTACATCTCTTTAGCATGAGATTAATATAAAAATTATTGATATTTTACATTTTTTTCTATACTTGCAACTCTGATGTCTATTTTATACCTATGACATATTTCAATTTAGACCAGCCGCATTTCCAACACATATTAGACAGTACAGGCTTAGACAAAAATACCTATATTACTTCTTCATTTCATTTCAATACTAAAATGTTCTCATAGATTTATATGCATCTGTCATCATATTAAATAGTGATTAAAGGTAAAAATTTAGTCATATGGCTGGGATATTTCTTTGTAAAACTTAAATATTGACTCATAAAAATCAACATTTTTCTAATGGAATTGTTTTCTTTGTTTATAATAGTTGAGAACTGAAAGGCATCGCCTGCAAATATTATTTTTATGTTAATGGATTGTCTTAATATTATAAAAGCCTCTATCAGTGTCTTAACATTTCTTTAACGTATAAGATGGATATATAGTCATACCATTTCATGGGAGATATGCTTATAATTGGAATTTCATGTATATTCTCTATTTTCAAAGGATTGAAGGATTCATACTCTCACAAGCACTAAAAAACTATTTAATTTACCTGGCTATTCTCTGTCACAGTTTCTTATCTTCCTGAATGACACTCTAATTCCTTACCTTGTCTGTTACCACTCATCAAGAGATAATGAGCTGACCCTTCTCCAAATGCGTAGTCTGAACCAGAGATAACAGTGAATATTTGTTGGTGAGAAAAGTGGATAATAGGTATGTTTAAGAGATGGGCAATATCTGGACAGGGACAAAATAATTGTGGGTGCTCCTTAAGGGCAGTGCTGTCGGCTCCGGCAGGCTATGAAGAGAAGATGCAGAATCAAATCACAAGAACAACTTACTCGTATTACCTTAAAAAGCACTAATCAACTGGTTTGGCTTTAAAAAAAAAAGTCCAAAACAGACTTTTTGATACAAATAAAGGAAACTTGTGGTGGTTAATAGCAAATAGTCCATCTCATAGTTAAAGTTCACAGTCAAATTTATATTTTTTTAAGTTCCATTTTATTATTTCTTTGAGAGAGGGAGAAAGAGCATTAGCAGGAGGGTCAGAGGGAGAAAGAATCCCAAGCAGACTTCATGCTGAGCACAGTGCTCGCTGTGGGGCTGTATATCTTGGCTCTGAGATCACCACCTAAGGGAAACCAAGAGTCAGATGCTTAACTTACTGTGCCATCTAAGCACACCCATAGTTAAATGTAGTAAGTAAATTCAATTGATTAACAATACTTAAGTTCTTAAATTTAATAGTTCAAAATCACCATAAACCCGTTGTCTTTTTATTTCATATCAACATGTTCATTTTGTCCCAACAGTGTAGATATATCTGCTGCTAGCCATTTTAATTGCCATTTTAGGTTTTAAATGTCATAATAATGGACCACATTATTTGAAAATTTAAGCCTTCTATTCTTTTAGGGTTCATTAAACACAAACACTTCAAGTCATAGTCATAATGCACAGGTCAAGAATTCGTACCCTCATTTTGAAAGTGGTAATTATTCTCTGTTCTGTATTGCCAGTGCAGAATGGAATGAGAGCTAGTGTCAGCCCTTGAAAAATAAGTATGATGACTTGAAAAAGTAATAGATAATTCTCTATCAAAAGAAGAAAAATTTATGGTAACATATTAAAATGTACATTGAAGGAATGTAAATGCTAACTATCCATTTTAAGTCAGGAATTACAATTAGTAAAATTAAAATATAAAGCAGAAATTACATGTAATTCTATTATGAAAAAACATTGTATTTTTTTCACAAATTTAGTAACATCTTTGATACACATTTTTTTTCCATTTTATTTATTTTTTCAGCGTAACAGTATTCATTCTATTTGCACAACACCCAGTGCTCCATGCAAAACGTGCCCTCCCCATTACCCACCACCTGTTCCCCCAACCTCCCACCCCTGACCCTTCAAAACCCTCAAGTTGCCCCAACCTCCCACCCCTGACCCTTCAAAACCCTCAGGTTGTTTTTCAGAGTCCATAGTCTCTTATGGTTCGCCTCCCCTCCCCAATGTCCATAGCCCCCTCCCCCTCTCCCAATCCCACCTCCCCCCAGCAACCCCCAGTTTGTTTTGTGAGATTAAGAGTCATTTATGGTTTGTCTCCCTCCCAATCCCATCTTGTTTCATTTATTCTTCTCCTATCCCCCTAACCCCCCATGTTGCTTCTCCATGTCCTCATATCAGGGAGATCATATGATAGTTGTCTTTCTCCGATTGACTTATTTCACTAAGCATGATACGCTCTAGTTCCATCCACGTCGTCGCAAATGGCAAGATTTCATTTCTTTTGATGGCTGCATAGTATTCCATTGTGTATATATACCACCTCTTCTTTATCCATTCATCTGTTGATGGACATCTAGATTCTTTCCATAGTCTGGCTATTGTGGACATTGCTGCTATAAACATTCGGGTACACGTGCCCCTTCGGATCACTACGTCTGTATCTTTAGGGTAAATACCCAGTAGTGCAATTGCTGGGTCATAGGGTAGTTCTATTTTCAACATTTTGAGGAACCTCCATGCTGTTTTCCAGAGTGGTTGCACCAGCTTGCATTCCCACCAACAGTGGAGGAGGGTTCCCCTTTCTCCGCATCCTCGCCAGCATCTGTCATTTCCTGACGTGTTAATTTTAGCCATTCTGACTGGTGTGAGGTGATATCTCATTGTGGTTTTGATTTGTATTTCCCTGATGCCGAGTGACGTGGAGCACTTTTTCATGTGTCTGTTGGCCATCTGGATGTCTTCTTTGCAGAAATGTCTGTTCATGTCCTCTGCCCATTTCTTGATTGGATTGTTTGTTCTTTGGGTGTTGAGTTTGCTAAGTTCCTTATAGATTTTGGATACTAGCACATTTTTAAGAAGTTGCAAGTACCAAAACTTCCATGTAAAGAAATAATAAAAATCAACTGATAGCTATCGTTACTAGATTAATGGTATATGCATAAAAGACTAATTTTCTTCACCCCATTACTTAAAAACTGCAACTTTGCTTCTAGATGGAAACAAAACAAACAAAGCAAACTGAAACGACTCGGAATGATGGTTTTAACAACACTGTAGTGTTTTAACCTTGTGTTTATATAATGTTCCCAGGTTCAGCAGGATCCTCGGAACCCTGTGAGTCTTCCCAGTAAAGGGGACCCAGAGACTCACAACATGCAATAACAGAGGGACACACTGAAAATATTGATCTTGAAGAGTCATTTGAAATCATCTAATATTGACCCTTCTTGTTATGGCTAAAGAATATCTGGTGATTTTGTTTGCTAAACAACTTTACACTCACAAATTATACGTTCCCATTTTTTATCAAAAGAGAATTCTAGTGCTGGAACTAGGCAGAAACACAATTTGTGACAACATGAGCCAGCGTCAAGACTACTGTCCAACTTGCTGTTGAGGGGAAAAGCCCTCTCTTTTTCCACTGAGCTTGCTATTATGAAGATCTGGAATCTGAAGTTTGTGTGGTCATCTTTCGAAAATGCAAGGAGACAGCCAGTTTAAGAAGCAAGATAACACTGACTTGTTGTAACTATTAGTTATCATTTGTCCAGCCACATGGCTCCATGGGGATCTCCTGATCTTGCTGTGTCTGATCCTGCTGCCAATCCTATATCTGGACTTTTTAATTAGGGAAGAAAATTAGTTCATTTTTTTACTAATACAGTTCTGATTTGGTTTTTCATTACTTCCAATTGCAAGAGTCTTAGTTGATTAAAGATATTAAAAATGACAAGTCTTATCAAGGTCTTAAAATGGCCCCCAATTAAATTGTGTAGTGGAGGTTAATGCAGACCAGAGTCTTATCTGGCTTTCAGTTTATTGTTCTTGCATCCATAAAGTGTTGTATTTCTTGATTGTCTAAGATGATTCCGCAGTGTGGAATGTTGGCTGTGTGAGAAGCCTCATCATGGCCTCTGGGGGCTGAGATTTAGCTATTTATTGACAGTACCTTCACCGAATGGAGAAAACATCCATATAACTCCTTAGTGATATACAAAGTGTGGTTTTTGGATCTTCTGAAATAAACATAAAGAATATGAGGAAAGCAATAGCAAACTAAGCAACAAAGACAAATAATAAGTTTGAAAAGTGTAGCAGATTTTTTCAGAATTCAAACTACTCTCTTACCATCTGTGAGGTACCACCTCCCCATAGCTCCTCACTACAAAAGGATTATACACCCCCGCTCTGCAAAGTTTAGGGGTGGTCACATGCCCTGATCCCACCAGTGAAACGTGAGCAGAAGTTATGTATATCAGTGTGATGGTAATGTTTATGGACAACCTGACTAAGCTACAGCACCTGAGAACTCAAACACAAATTTGGTGATCCTGCGAAGAGATTTTGTGGATATGATTATTAGCTACAATCAGTTAACTTTCTGTAAAGGACATTATCCTGGATAATCTGAATGGCATAAACGAATCAGATAAAAGGCCTTAAAAACAGAACTGGGATTTCAGTAAACAAAAAGAAATTTTGCCTGTGGACTGCAGTGCCAACTCTTGAAAGAAATTCCGAGTTTTCCAGCCTGACCCTCTTGATAGTCTCCCTGCTTCCCCTACAGGTTTCAGACTTGCCTAACCAGTGCAATAAATCTCTGCGTCTCTTTCCTGCAGATTCTGTTTCTCTGGAGAAACCTTGTCTGTCACAGCTTCAGGCAGAAGTTTTAAGGACCAGCAGCAAGTGGTGCTCATCTCTCTTTTCTCTCTCTCACAAGTTCAACAAGATTGCAAAATAAAAACAAGAGCCAGACAACCATCAAAACAGCATGAGGCAGAGACTCCGAGATTCAAGTAACCTGCAATGGATGACTATAGTGTGTAGTAGTATAAAAAAAAAAATACGTTTTAATCTTTGCAAACTACTGCGATCTTGAGGTTGCTTCTTATTACATCATTTTTAGCTTACATGGACTGACTCAGGAAATGAGGTAGAATATATACAAAACTGAACTACTTAGGGCGCCTGGGTGGCTCAGTTGGTTATGTGTCTGCCTTCCGCTCAGGTCATGATGCCCAGGTCCTGGGATTGAACCCCATGTTGGCCTCCCTGCTCAGTGGGGAGTCTGCCTCTGCTTTTCCCTCTGTCACTCCCCCTGCTTGTGCTCTCTCTGTCTCTGTCTCTAATGAATAAATAAATCCTTTAAAAAAAATACTGAACTCTTCTATCTTTTCTGAAAAGACTTTTACCCTACAGTCTGCTGTATATCAGTTAGGGTTGATGTGGAGCCTGCCTCCTGGACTAAACCCTATGTGTGATGTTTCAGACCCAATGACTGTTTACAGAGGCTTGACCTGGCCAGACTAATGGGGGAAAACTGCCCTCAGCACCCTAGACTTGGGGCACTGCCAGTGCAGTGAAGTAACTGAAGGGAGTTGAAGTCAAGGACTCAGCCTTCACCCTCCCTCCGCCCCTTCCTGCCCTCTCCTCTCCCTCCACCCCTGCTGCTGGTACCATGCTCTTACACATTTTCCTAGCTCAGGTGCCTCCAACCAGAGGTTCTCAGTGTGTGCCTCTGCCAGCACTTCCTTAGTGAGAAGAGGGGAAAAAACCTCCAAAATATATTTCCCCACTCTGACTCAATACTTAGTACTTTTCCATTCTTGGTACTACCCCCTCTCTTTTCCAGGCCCAGGAGCCTTTTATTTGGGGCTCCCTTAATAACAAAATGATCCCCAAGTCTGTGTGGATCGATATCCCCCTCTCCAGGAGTCATAATCCGGGACAGAAAGAAACGTTGAGGAAGAGCACCTACTGCCCTTTAAGCTCTTGCTTATATTCTTGTGGTATTTAAAGGCTTGATGGTTACTTTCACTTTGGCTTCTTGTCTGAACAGACTACTCAGACACCAGGCAGCTCAGCTGTCTCCAGCTCGGTACAACTCATAGCAGTCACAGCTGTCTACAAATGTCACAGAATCATTTCTGACTCCTTTATTTTTCTCATTCTCACATCCAACCCACCGCGGAATAATACTGGAATATAGTCAAAAGGGATTGTGATCATTTTCATCACTTCTGGTACTGTGCCCAGGCGCCCTGGCACATTATCTCTCACCTGCACTTGTATTAATATAATTGTAGTTCTATCATTTTCTTGAATCCTACCATTGTCTAACTGCAGCCTATTCTCAAAACAATAGCTATAGTGATCCTCCAAAAACATAAGTCAGATCATGCTGCTTCTTAGGTCAAAACCTGCAATGGATTCTTATTTCCCTAAGAGTAAGAGCTGGCATCCTTACAATGATTAACAAAGTTCCCATGTTGTGCCCATCCTCTCTCTGACCTTGTCTTTTGTTTCTTCTCCCACTTTCCCTGCTGACTTCTCTTCTACACCCATCCACCAGATTAATTTCTGCCAGTTCTATATCCTTTTCTGGAAAGGCATACTACATTGCAGAATAATTTGATAAACCATTCACAAACAATGGCTTATAAGACATACTCTATCACCTGTAATAGATCATGTTTAATTTTCACAGATGCTTTCATTGTCTAACTCAAAGGATGTCTTGTCCAGCAATTTTAGTCAGTGATACAGAGCCAAATGGGGCATGTTACCAAGAACAAAGGCCTTTTGGGTCATGTTTCTAGTCATAACTCATTAGCAAGTTATACATAAAAAGAGCTATGAATAAGCAAATATCATGGATAAGTTTCTTTTTGTCAGATTACAAGAATATAGTTGACATTTCTTTAAAAGATTGTATATATTTATTTGAGAGAGAGAGAGAGAGAGAAAGTGAAAGAGTACATGAGAGGGGAGAAGATCAGGAGAAGCAGACTCCCTGCAGAGCTGGGAGCCCGATGTGGAACTCAATCCTGGGACTCTGGGATCATGACCTGTGCCAAAGGTGGTTTTTTAACCAACTGAGCCACCCAGGCATCCCATAGTTGACATTTTGGTTTACTTTGCGGTGAACCAGTTTACATAACCTAGTGGATATTAATATGAGTATATGAATGCCAGGGGAATGCAACCATGTATGGAATCTATTTTATATTATATTCATAATGTATATATACATTTTCACACATATATGCACATGCATAGTAAGTTATAAAAAATAAAAGGAAGTATATGCTATTTTAATTATTAAATGACAACAATTTGACAAATTTCAGTGAAGTTAATTTGGCCAAATGGAGAGAGAGAGGAAACTAAGATGAAATTAATTCCATATTTCTACTTCTAATTTGATAAGAAAATATCATTACTTTTAATTTAATCACTTGTGTTTTAAATTAATGTATTTTAAATTTTGGCAACTTGAAAAAATTATAATTTGTATTAAAATTGTGAGGATCTGTACAATGACTTCGGCCATCAGATTGGATATTGTCTGCTCTATTGTAATCCATAATAAATGAAGAGATTAAAAATGCAGTCCAAAATTTCTTCCAAAAATAAAGAAGAGAATTTAGTTTACCCAGACTCTTTACTTTGTCCCATATCTAAGTATTTATACAGATGTTAAACTTTAGATTTTCTATTATGTTGATTGATTCCAGTCATCTTAAGAATATTCTTCTCCATAGATGTCAGCACAATGGGTTTTTAAAAAGCTGTTGTTCTGAGTGATGATCATCAAGGGAAGGAATACGACATTTCCAGGAGAATTTTAGCATTTCTATAAAATGTAAGATTCACTCATGGTGGTGGAGAGAAATGTATAATAACATCAAACATATGAAGTATTTATAATGAGGTCTCAAACACTTGATCATAGGAAATAAAAAACCAAAGAGAAATTCTTTCAGAGTATTTTAGGTATTTAAAGAACAAAAATGTTTCTCAGTGCTGTTGTAGTCCTCAAAACACAGTGAAGGTCACTGCAGTAGGAAATGTCTCTGCTGATTTAGATAAATGTGGCCTCATTCCAATAAACTCTGTTATTCTTTTTATCCAGTTGAAAACCTACCACAGGTGTTTAGTGTCGGCTGACAGAGAGAACAGAAATATTTCATAAACCATAGAGGGCTTATTAAGTTGACCCCAATTTTAGCCTTTAGGGTAGTTCACTTCATGGTTAAAAATGTATTCCCCCCTTTCTTTATAATGGAAGACACAATACAAATGTTGCTGTTTTGACAACCTACTGTTGATGCTTCCTCCCAAACCATGTGTTGGTGTTACTATACCAACCTGAGCTTACAGACCACAGTGCAGGAATGAAAGATGTGAGATATGTTGTTGATAAGAAATTTACATTTAAAGATACTTAAAATAAATTGGTCTCTTAAAAATTTGATGATTCTAATGTTTAATTTATGCATATGCTGTCTGCTTATCATAATAAAATAAATAAGGAAAAGTCAGACATAAAAATCATGTCATGAAAAACTTTGGATCCCTCTTTGAGGTTTACTCTAAGTCAGACACTGTTAGATGAACTTAAAATATACTCAGATCTTTAATTTGTATAAGAATCCTATGTGTGGGGCACCTGGGTGGCTCAGTGGGTTAAGCCTCTGCCTTTAGCTCAGGTCATGATCTCATGGTCCTGGGATCGAGCCCCACATCAGGCTCTCTGCTCAGCGGGGAGCTTGCTTCCTCCTCTCTCTCTGCCTGCCTCTCTGCTTACTCGTGATCTCTCTCTGTCAAATAAATAAATCTTTAAAAAAAAAAGGAAAAAAAAAATCCTATATGTGAGGGATTATTATTACCATTTGACAGACAGGAAAATTAGGTAAGTTTCCCAAAGCCTCAGGTCTACTGAGTATCAAAGGGGAATTCAAACCTGGACACCGTTATTCCAGAGGCTAAGCTCTTAACTGCTGTTTCAAGATCAGTTTGGATTAAATATCAATAAAGAGATAAAATAAAATTAGTAATAGATGAAAGAAAGTTAGAGGTAAAGGAATAAAGAAGGATGTATTGATCAATAAAAAGTAGATTAAAATATAATGTGTAAATTGTAGAGAAAATGCAAAATAAGTTTAAGAATAATAAAATAAGGGAATTCATAATTAAAGTGCTAACATTGTATTTGAATTAAATCACACTCATAACAAAAGACTGTTAAGAGAATGAAAACTATGTTAAAAGAAAAAAATTTTAGTAAGGTAACAACAGGAAGTATACATCTTAACACAGTGACCTAATTCAGAAGCAAAAATGGTTACAATGTGGTCAGGGTTCTGGATCTCTGCCTGATTCCTTCCTTCTCTCATACATTTGTGCTTTCCTCAAATATATCTTGAATGCTTTCGAAGCCATAGGCACTGATGGAAACACTGAAGATCCAGGGTGAACAGAGGAGACCCAGACCCCTCCCTCAATTGAATTCATGTTTTCATGGTTATGGAGGGAACGATCATAAATACATTTGTAAGTGACACAAGGTGTATTAAGTGCCGTCGGAAGAAGTAAAGTGCAGGACAGGAGTACTGGGGATCACAGTGTTGGATACGGTGATCAGGCAAGTGGTACTTCAGGAAAGAACTGGAGAGGCCATTTAGATATCTGGGAGAACAATTTTTCAATCAGAAGTAACTGAGATGTAACTTTCCTGGGCCTGGAGTATGTCTAAAGTCCTTCAAAGAAAGCACAGAGGCCAAAAGACTGAAGCAGGTGTATTCGCCTCCTGGTTGCTGTAACAAATGCCCACAAATATGGTAGCTTAAAATAACAGAAATTAACATGGGATGCTGGAATTCTGAAATAAAGGTGCTTAACCAGACTCTTTCTGGAAACTCCAGGGGAGATTCTAGTCCATGGTTTTCCAGATTCCAGTGGCCACATGTGTTCCTCAGTTTGTGGCCAGGTGTCTCCAATTTCTGTCTTCACATAGCTTTTCACATACAAGTGATTGCATTTATGGCCTTTCCAGATAATCCAGGATAAGCAGATCCTCCCATGACCCTTAACTCAATCACCTTTTTTGTCCTATAAGGTAAAATTCGCAAGTTTCGATGATTTGAGATGTATGGCTTTTAGGAGGAGACGTTTTTCAGCTTACCTCAAAGGTCAATTTGACTAAAAGCAGGAGTGAGGAGAGAGCAGGGGGATGGTAGGGTGGGAGCAGAGGCTGCAGGTGACATGATTATATAGGCTTTTACCCTGAGTGAGACGAAGGCACTGGACAAATTTGAGCAGACAATCGACATCATCCAATTTATATTTTAAAAGGAAAACTCTTGGTCTTGTGTTGAGAACAGATTAAGGGGCACAGGAATGGAAGAAGTTGATCAGTTTGAAGTTTTATTGCAATTCTCTGGGTGACATGTATGCTGGAGTTGAGGGGGCTGGGTAATGATGGAAGTAGTGAGAATGGTTCCATTCTAGATATGAGTTGAAGGGGTTCTGACTTCTCAAAGATTCTGGCTATACTTTGAAACTGGAGCACCATTTTGCAGGAGGTCCTTGAGAGGACTGGTTCCTAGGAAAATATCCTCATCATGGAGTTTTGCAAGATCTGAGGGCCTTTGGTGTTTTCCTAATGGTACCAACAACATCTAACATCTTACATGTAGTAATGTATGTGAAGCTCTTCAGCTCATACCTGGCAGCTGACTTTTCACTTGAGAATCTCCTAGATAGCATGTACTCTCACAAGTCTATAGAATGAGCTAGTAAATGAACATTTAACATTGAGTGAACCTAACAGATTCAAAATTCGGGTCTTGTAACCGTAAAAAAAAAAAAAAAAGGAATAATGTTGAAAAGAATTAATAAAATAAAATAAATGAATTAGCTATGAATATGGAACATCATCTGAGCTTTTCTTTTGGCATAAAACACTGCCAGATCTGGCTTGGGGGTTGGGGGATTGCTATAGAGCAAAGCTGTAAACTGGTGGCATGTTGGTGGAATTCAGCCCACAGATTTGTCATATTTACATAATAAAATGTTTGAATTTTTCAACATTTAGCAATTGGGCATTCCCATATAAAAATTGAAGTTCTGTGTATAAATCTGTATTTCCAGCTTGAGAAATGGAAAAATTGTGCCCATGTTCCTATATAACACTATCCTGTTGAAATCTTGCATTAAGGCCCTAATTTAGAAAATCCCCATACTTTCTTCCCTCCCTCTTAATGAATTTATGGAGCTCTCTGCCCTCTTGTTCCAATCTGGCTGCTTACAAAGACTTTCTCTACACAGCTGCCATGTTGGGATATCCCTTCTTTGTCATCCTCAGAATTTCGCTCACCTCTGTTATATGCCTCATTTCTAGGATCCCAACATGTACTGTTTCCCAATTTATTCTTCATTTGGTGGAGCATATTTGCAATTGTTAAAGAACCAGCTGGAAAGTTTAGAGGGAACAAAGTCTACCACCCCACTTCTCAACCCAACTACAAATGTGGAAGTTTTATAAAACCATCTCCATTTTAATAATTTGCTAGAAGGACTCAAAAATCACTGAAAACTTTTTTACTCATGACGATGGTTTATTACAAGGAAAGAAACAGAGATTAGCCAAGGGAAGAAACACCTAGGGAAATCCAGGAAAACTCCAGAACTTCCTATCCTCTCCCTGTGGAGTCAGGATGCATTAGTTTCCAGGCATCCATGTGTGACAATACATAGGAAGTATTGCCAACCAAGGAAGCTGCCCTGAGCTTTGGTGTTCTGCTTGTATTGGGAGTTCCATTCCACTGGCATGATTGATGGATTGATTTCACACATGGTTGATCGCAGCCTCCAGGTTGATTGACATGTGACCCAAAATCCTCACCCATGCTGCATTCATTATTTGTCTTTCAGGTATGGGCAGCTCTCACCCTCATTCACATTGTTAGACTGTCTGGCATGACCCAAGGCCAGCAGGTAAACACAGACATTCCAATTAGGCATAAAATTCCAAGGACAAAACCTTTTTCTAAGCAAGGCCAAATTTCTCTACTATTCCACATTACCTTCATACAAATGGTACTTGGAAGTAAAAAATATGTAGAAAATAATTGAAATGTACAATGATCGCTAATCTGGCAGGATAAAGAATTTTACTCTCTCCATCCAAGCAGTTCAAACGAACACACAACTTTTACTTAGAAGGCATTATGCCAGGTTTAAATGATGTTTTAAGAATTCTGATACTGTTCTGACTCTTGATCAATTATAAATGACTAGCTTTTGCTCTCTGATGTTTTTAGAATTTCTTCTACATCTCTAGTATTCTAACATTTCACAGTTATGAGCCTTGGAATGAGTCTTTTTTCATTCATTAAATTAGGATTTGGTTGGCCTTTTTAACTTAGATCCTCATGTTCTAAGTTTGGGAAAATTTATTGTATTATTTCTGTGATAATTCCACCTTGTCATATTCCCCCCCCTCCACCATTTTGGGACTCCTATTATTCACAAAATGAACTTGAATTATTCAGTAATGTCAGCTTCTTTTCCTTACATTTTCTTTTTTTTTTCCCCATTTTATTTATTTTTTCAGCGTAACAGTATTCATTCTTTTTGCACAACACCCAGTGCTCCATGCAAAACGTGCCCTCCCCATTACCCACCACCTGTTCCCCCAACCTCCCACCCCTGACCCTTCAAAACCCTCAGGATGCCCCAACCTCCCACCCCTGACCCATCAAAACCCTCAGGTTGTTTTTCAGAGTCCATAGTCTCTTATGGTTCGCCTCCCCTCCCCAATGTCCATAGCCCCCTCCCCCTCTCCCAATCCCACCTCCCCCCAGCAACCCCCAGTTTGTTTTGTGAGATTAAGAGTCATTTATGGTTTGTCTCCCTCCCAATCCCATCTTGTTTCATTTATTCTTCTCCTATCCCCCTAACCCCCCATGTTGCTTCTCCATGTCCTCATATCAGGGAGATCATATGATAGTTGTCTTTCTCCGATTGACTTATTTCACTAAGCATGATACGCTCTAGTTCCATCCACGTCGTCACAAATGGCAAGATTTCATTTCTTTTGATGGCTGCATAGTATTCCATTGTGTATATATACCACATCTTCTTTATCCATTCATCTGTTGATGGACATCTAGATTCTTTCCATAGTCTGGCTATTGTAGACATTGCTGCTATAAACATTCGGGTACACGTGCCCCTTCGGATCACTACGTCTGTATCTTTTTTTTTTTTTTTTTCCCTTTTTATTAATTTTTTCAGCGTAACAGTATTCATTCTTTTTGCACAACACCCAGTGCTCCATGCAAAACGTGCCCTCCCCATCACCCACCACCTGTTCCCCCAACCTCCCACCCCTGACCCTTCAAAACCCTCAGGTTGTTTTTCAGAGTCCATAGTCTCTTATGGTTCGCCTCCCCTCCCCAATGTCCATAGCCCGCTCCCCCTCTCCCAATCCCACCTCCCCCCAGCAACCCCCAGTTTGTTTTGTGAGATTAAGAGTCATTTATGGTTTGTCTCCCTCCCAATCCCATCTTGTTTCATTTATTCTTCTCCTATCCCCCTACCCCCCCATGTTGCTTCTCCATGTCCTCATATCAGGGAGATCATATGATAGTTGTCTTTCTCCGATTGACTTATTTCACTAAGCATGATACGCTCTAGTTCCATCCACGTCGTCGCAAATGGCAAGATTTCATTTCTTTTGATGGCTGCATAGTATTCCATTGTGTATATATACCACCTCTTCTTGATCCATTCATCTGTTGATGGACATCTAGGTTCTTTCCATAGTCTGGCTATTGTAGACATTGCTGCTATAAACATTCGGGTACACGTGCCCCTTCGGATCACTATGTTTGTATCTTTAGGGTAAATACCCAGTAGTGCAATTGCTGGGTCATAGGGTAGTTCTATTTTCAACATTTTGAGGAACCTCCATGCTGTTTTCCAGAGTGGTTGCACCAGCTTGCATTCCCACCAACAGTGGAGGAGGGTTCCCCTTTCTCCACATCCTCTCCAGCATCTGTCATTTCCTGACTTGTTAATTTTAGCCATTCTGACTGGTGTGAGGTGATATCTCATTGTGGTTTTGATTTGTATTTCCCTGATGCCGAGTGACGTGGAGCACTTTTTCATGTGTCTGTTGGCCATCTGGATGTCTTCTTTGCAGAAATGTCTGTTCATGTCCTCTGCCCATTTCTTGATTGGATTGTTTGTTCTTTGGGTGTTGAGTTTGCTAAGTTCCTTATAGATTTTGGATACTAGCCCTTTATCTGATATGTCATTTGCAAATATCTTCTCCCATTCTGTCAGCTGTCTTTTGGTTTTGTTAACTGTTTCCTTTGCTGTGCAAAAGCTTTTGATCTTGATGAAATCCCAATAGTTCATTTTTGCCCTTGCTTCCCTTGCCTTTGCCGTTGTTCCTAGGAAGATGTTGCTGCGGCTGAGGTCGAAGAGGTTGCTGCCTGCGTTCTCCTCAAGGATTTTGATGGATTCCTTTCTCACATTGAGGTCCTTCATCCATTTGGAGTCTATTTTCGTGTGTGGTGTAAGGAAGTGGTCCAATTTCATTTTTCTGCATGTGGCTGTCCAATTTTCCCAGCACCATTTATTGAAGAGGCTGTCTTTTTTCCATTGGACATTCTTTCCTGCTTTGTCGAAGATGAGTTGACCATAGAGTTGAGGGTCGATTTCTGGGCTCTCTATTCTGTTCCACTGGTCTATGTGTCTGTTTTTGTGCCAGTACCATGCTGTCTTGATGATGACAGCTTTGTAATAGAGCTTGAAGTCCGGAATTGTGATGCCACCAACTTTGGCTTTGTTCTTCAATATTCCTTTGGCTATTCGAGGTCTTTTCTGGTTCCTTATAAATTTTAGGATTATTTGTTCCATTTCTTTGAAAAAAATGGATGGTATTTTGATAGGGATTGCATTAAATGTGTAGATTGCTTTAGGTAGCATAGACATTTTCACAATATTTATTCTTCCAATCCAGGAGCATGGAACATTTTTCCATTTTTTTGTGTCTTCCTCAATTTCTTTCATGAGTACTTTATAATTTTCTGTGTATAGATTCTTAGTCTCTTTGGTTAGGTTTATTCCTAGGTATCTTATAGTTTTGGGTACAATTGTGAATGGGATTGACTCCTTAATTTCTCTTTCTTCAGTCTTGTTGTTGGTGTACAGAAATGCAACTGATTTCTGTGCATTGATTTTATATCCTGACACTTTACTGAATTCCTGTACAAGTTCTAGCAGTTTTGGAGTGGAGTCTTTTGGGTTTTCCACATATAGTATCATATCATCTGCGAAGAGTGATAGTTTGACTTCTTCTTTACCAATTTGGATGCCTTTAATTTCTTTTTGTTGTCTGATTGCTGAGGCTAGGACTTCTAGTACTATGTTGAATAGCAGTGGTGATAATGGACATCCCTGCCGTGTTCCTGACCTTAACGGAAAAGCTTTCAGTTTTTCTCCATTGAGAATGATATTTGCGGTGGGTTTTTCATAGATGGCTTTGATAATATTGAGGTATGTGCCCTCTATCCCTACACTTTGAAGAGTTTTGATCAGGAAGGGATGCTGTACTTTGTCAAATGCTTTTTCAGCATCTATTGAGAGTATCATATGGTTCTTGTTCTTTCTTTTATTAATGTGTTCTATCACATTGATTGATTTGCGGATGTTGAACCAACCCTGCAGCCCTGGAATAAATCCCACTTGATCGTGGTGAATAATCCTTTTAATGTACTGTTGAATCCTATTGGCTAGTATTTTGGCGAGAATTTTTGCGTCTGTGTTCATCAAGGATATTGGTCTGTAGTTGTCTTTTTTGGTGGGATCCTTGTCTGGTTTTGGGATCAAGGTGATGTTGGCCTCATAAAATGAGTTTGGAAGTTTTCCTTCCATTTCTATTTTTTGGAACAGTTTCAGGAGAATAGGAATGAGTTCTTCTTTAAATGTTTGGTAGAATTCCCCTGGGAAGCCGTCTGGCCCTGGGCTTTTGTTTGTTTGGAGATTTTTGATGACTGTTTCAATCTCCTTACTGGTTATGGGCCTGTTCAGGTTTTCTATTTCTTCCTGGTTCAGTTGTGGTAGTTTATATGTCTCTAGGAATGCATCCATTTCTTCCAGATTGTCCAATTTGTTGGCGTAGAGTTGCTCATAGTATGTTCTTATAATTGTCTGTATTTCTTTGGTGTTAGTTGTGATCTCTCCTCTTTCATTCATGATTTTATTGATTTGGGTCTTTTCTCTTTTCTTTTTGATGAGTCTGGCCAGGGGTTTATCAATCCTATTGATTCTTTCAAAGAACCAGCTCCTAGTTTCATTGATTTTTTCTATTGTTTTTTTGGTTTCTATTTCATTGATTTCTGCTCTGATCTTTATGATTTCTCTTCTCCTGCTGGGTTTAGGGTTTCTTTCTTGTTCTTTCTCCAGCTCCTTTACGCGTAGGGTTAGGTTGTGTACTTGAGACCTTTCTTGTTTCTTGAGAAAGGCTTGTACCGCTATATATTTTCCTCTCAGGACTGCCTTTGCTGTGTCCCACAGATTTTGAACTGTTGTGTTTTCATTATCATTTGTTTCCATGAATTTTTTCAGTTCTTCTTTAATTTCCTGGTTGACCCATTCATTCTTTAGAAGGATGCTGTTTAGTCTCCATGTATTTGGGTTCTTTCCAGCTTTCCTCTTGTGATTGAGTTCTAGCTTCAGAGCATTGTGGTCTGAAAATATGCAGGGAATAATCCCAATCTTTTGATACCGGCTGAGACCTGATTTGTGACCCAGGATGTGATCTATTCTGGAGAAGGTTCCATGTGCACTAGAGAAGAATGTGTATTCTGTTGCTTTGGGATGAAATGTTCTGAATATATCTGTGATGTCCATCTGGTCCAGTGTGTCATTTAAGGCCTTTATTTCCTTGTTGATCTTTTGCTTGGATGATCTGTCCATTTCAGTGAGGGGAGTGTTAAAGTCCCCTAGTATTATTGTATTATTATTGATGTGTTTCTTTGATTTTGTTATTAATTGGTTGATATAGTTGGCTGCTCCCACGTTAGGGGCATAGATATTTAAAATTGTTAGATCTTCTTGTTGGACAGACCCTTTGAGTAGGATATAGTGTCCTTCCTCATCTCTTATTATAGTCTTTGGCTTAAAATCTAATTGATCTGATATAAGGATTGCCACCCCAGCTTTCTTCTGATGCCCATTAGCATGGTAAATTGTTTTCCACCCCCTCACTTTAAATCTGGAGGTGTCTTCGCGTCTAAAATGAGTTTCTTGTAGGCAACATACTGATGGGTTTTGTTTTTTTATCCATTCTGATACCCTGTGTCTTTTGATTGGGGCATTTAGCCCATTAACATTCAGGGTAACTATTGAGAGATATGAATTTAGTGCCATTAGTAGCCTGTAAGGTGACTGTTACTGTATATTGTCTCTGTACCTTTCTGATCTACTACTTTTAGGCTCTCTCTTTGCTTAGAGGACCCCTTTCAATATTTCCTGGAGAGCTGGTTTGGTGTTTGCAAATTCTTTCAGTTTTTGTTTGTCCTGGAAGCTTTTGATCTCTCCTTCTATTTTCAATGATAGCCTAGCTGGATAGAGTATTCTTGGCTGCATGTTTTTCTCGTTGAGTGCTCTGAATATATCATGCCAGCTCTTTCTGGCCTGCCAGGTCTCTGTGGATAAGTCTGCCGCCAATCTAATATTTTTACCATTGTATGTTACTGATTTCTTTTCTCGGGCTGCTTTCAGGATTTTCTCTTTGTCACTAAGACTTGTAAATTTTACTACTAGGTGACGGGGTGTGGACCTATTCTTGTTGACTTTGAGGGGGGTTCTCTGCATCTCCTGGATTTTAATGCTTGTTCCCTTTGCCATATTAGGGAAATTCTCTCCAATGATTCTCTCCAATAGACCCTCTGCTCCCCTCTCTGTTTCTTCTTCTTCTGGAATCCCAATTATTCTAATGTTGTTTCGTCTTATGGTGTCACTTATCTCTTGAATTCTCCCCTCATGGTCCAGTAGCTGTTTGTCCCTCTTTTGCTCGGCTTCCTTATTCTCTGTCATTTGGTCTTCTATATCACTAATTCTTTCTTCTGCCTCATTGATCCTAGCAGTGAGAGCCTCCATTTTTGATTGCACCTCATTAATAGCTTTTTTGATTTCAACTTGGTTAGACTTTAGTTCTTTAATTTCTCCAGAAAGGGCTTTAATATCTCCAGAGAGGGTTTCTCTAATATCTTCCATGCCTTTTTCGAGCCCGGCTAGAATGTTCAGAATCGTCATTCTGAACTCTTGATCTGACATAGTACCAATGTCTGTGTTGATTAGGTCCCTAGCCTTCGGTACTGTCTCTTGTTCTTTTGTTTGTGGTGATTTTTTCCGCCTTGTCATTTTGTCCAGATAAGAGGATATGAAGGAGCAAATAAACTACTAAAAGGGTGGCAAAGACCCCAGAAAAATGCGCTGTAACCAAATCAGAAGAGACCCCAAATTGTGGGGGGGGGAAGGGGATAAAAAACAGGTTCTGAAAAAAAAAGAAAAAAAAAAAAAAAAGAAAAAAATTTAAAAAATAAAACAAATAAAAAAATATAAAAAAGAAAGAAAAAATATATATATTTAGATGAACTAGTCAAAAAACGTTAAAAAAGAAAAGGGTAAAAGTTTTTAAAAAAATTTAGCAGAAGAAGAAAAAAGAAAAAAGAAAAAAAAATTGAAAAAAGAAAAAAAAAATAAAAAATTGAAAAAAGAAAAAAAAATTGAAGTAGCCGCAAGACTAAAGAATCATGGGGAGAAAGCCATGAGTTCCGTGCTTTGCTTTCTCCTCCTCTGGAATTGCTCTGCTGTCTTAGGAATTGAATCTGCTTTCTCCTTGATAGATGAACTTCGTCCTGGCTGGATATTTTGTTGATCATCTGGGGGAGGGGCCTGTTGTAGTGACTCTCAAGTGTCTTTGCCCGAGGCGGGATTGCACCGCCCTTACTGGCGGCCGGACTAAGTAATCGGCTCGGGTTCGCTTTTGGGAGCTTCTGTTCCCTGAACGCTTTCCGTAGAGTTCCGGAGGACGGGAATGAAAATGGCGGCCTCCCAGTCTCCGGCCCGGAGGAGCCGAGAGCCTGGGGCCCCACTCCTCAGTGCGCCCCCAGAGGACAGCACCCAATCACTCCCGTATCCCCAGCCTCTAGCCGCGCTCCGAGCTCACCCAGCCCGCGACCAGTTCAAGGTAACCCCGAGCTGAGAGTTCAGTCCTCGGCTCTGTCTTTGCAGCCGGTTTCTCCGTTCTAATACCTGCGAGCTCTCTGACACTCTGACACCCCCGATCCTTCTGTGACCTTGCGGGGCCTGGGGCCACGCTGGCCCTGCGTGGGCTTCACCCCGGTTTAGCCCCTGGAGCAATGTCCCTCAGTGGAACAGACTTTTAAAAGTCCTGATTTTGTGCTCCGTTCCTCCGCCGCTTGCCGGGAGCCGGCCCCTCCCCCCTCGGTCTATCTTCCCGTCGTTTTAGATTCACTTCTCCGCCAGTCCTACCTTTCAGAAAGTGGTTGATTTTCTGTTTCTAGAGTTGCTGTTCTTCTTCTCTTCACTCTCCCGTTGGATTTGTAGGTGTTTGCTATGTTTAGATAAGCTATCGAGCTGATCTCCTGTTACCTGATGTAGTCTCAGGCTGCTACTTCTCCGCCATCTTGACCTGTTTCTCCACTACGTCTGTATCTTTAGGGTAAATACCCAGTAGTGCAATTGCTGGGTCATAGGGTAGTTCTATTTTCAACATTTTGAGGAACCTCCATGCTGTTTTCTAGAGTGGTTGCACCAGCTTGCATTCCCACCAACAGTGGAGGAGGGTTCCCCTTTCTCCGCATCCTCGCCAGCATCTGTCATTTCCTGACTTGTTAATTTTAGCCATTCTGACTGGTGTGAGGTGATATCTCATTGTGGTTTTGATTTGTATTTCCCTGATGCCGAGTGACGTGGAGCACTTTTTCATGTGTCTGTTGGCCATCTGGATGTCTTCTTTGGAGAAATGTCTGTTCATGTCCTCTGCCCATTTCTTGATTGGATTGTTTGTTCTTTGGGTGTTGAGTTTGCTAAGTTCCTTATAGATTTTGGATACTAGCCCTTTATCTGATATGTCGTTTGCAAATATCTTCTCCCATTCTGTCAGTTGTCTTTTGGTTTTGTTAACTGTTTCCTTTGCTGTGCAAAAGCTTTTGATCTTGATGAAATCCCAACAGTTCATTTTTGCCCTTGCTTCCCTTGCCTTTGCCGTTGTTCCTAGGAAGATGTTGCTACGGCTGAGGTCGAAGAGGTTGCTGCCTGCATTCTCCTCAAGGATTTTGATGGATTCCTTTCTCACATTGAGGTCCTTCATCCATTTGGAGTCTATTTTCGTGTGTGGTGTAAGGAAGTGGTCCAATTTCATTTTTCTGCATGTGGCTGTCCAATTTTCCCAGCACCATTTATTGAAGAGGCTGTCTTTTTTCCATTGGACATTCTTTCCTGCTTTGTCGAAGATGAGTTGACCATAGAGTTGAGGGTCGATTTCTGGGCTCTCTATTCTGTTCCACTGATCTATGTGTCTGTTTTTGTGCCAGTACCATGCTGTCTTGATGATGACAGCTTTGTAATAGAGCTTGAAGTCCGGAATTGTGATGCCACCAACTTTGGCTTTCTTTTTCAATATTCCTTTGGCTATTCGAGGTCTTTTCTGGTTCCATATAAATTTTAGGATTATTTGTTCCATTTCTTTGAAAAAAATGGATGGTATTTTGATAGGGATTGCATTAAATGTGTAGATTGCTTTAGGTAGCATAGACATTTTCACAATATTTATTCTTCCAATCCAGGAGCATGGAACATTTTTCCATTTTTTTGTGTCTTCCTCAATTTCTTTCATGAGTACTTTATAATTTTCTGTGTATAGATTCTTAGTCTCTTTGGTTAGGTTTATTCCTAGGTATCTTATAGTTTTGGGTACAATTGTGAATGGGATTGACTCCTTAATTTCTCTTTCTTCAGTCTTGTTGTTGGTGTACAGAAATGCAACTGATTTCTGTGCATTGATATCCTGACACTTTACTGAATTCCTGTACAAGTTCTAGCAGTTTTGGAGTGGAGTCTTTTGGGTTTTCCACATATAGTATCATATCATCTGCGAAGAGTGATAGTTTGACTTCTTCTTTACCAATTTGGATGCCTTTAATTTCTTTTTGTTGTCTGATTGCTGAGGCTAGGACTTCTAGTACTATGTTGAATAGCAGTGGTGATAATGGACATCCCTGCCGTGTTCCTGACCTTAACGGAAAAGCTTTCAATTTTTCTCCATTGAGAATGATATTTGCGGTGGGTTTTTCATAGATGGCTTTGATAATATTGAGGTATGTGCCCTCTATCCCCACACTTTGAAGAGTTTTGATCAGGAAGGGATGCTGTACTTTGTCAAATGCTTTTTCAGCATCTATTGAGAGTATCATATGGTTCTTGTTCTTTCTTTTATTAATGTATTGTGTCACATTGATTGATTTGCGGATGTTGAACCAACCCTGCAGCCCTGGAATAAATCCCACTTGATCGTGGTGAATAATCCTTTTAATGTACTGTTGAATCCTATTGGCTAGTATTTTGGCGAGAATTTTTGCGTCTGTGTTCATCAAGGATATTGGTCTGTAGTTCTCTTTTTTGGTGGGATCCTTGTCTGGTTTTGGGATCAAGGTGATGCTGGCCTCATAAAATGAGTTTGGAAGTTTTCCTTCCATTTCTATTTTTTGGAACAGTTTCAGGAGAATAGGAATGAGTTCTTCTTTAAATGTTTGGTAGAATTCCCCTGGGAAGCCGTCTGGCCCTGGGCTTTTGTTTGTTTGGAGATTTTTGATGACTGTTTCAATCTCCTTACTGGTTATGGGCCTGTTCAGGTTTTCTATTTCTTCCTGGTTCAGTTGTGGTAGTTTATATGTCTCTAGGAATGCATCCATTTCTTCCAGATTGTCCAATTTGTTGGCATAGAGTTGCTCATAGTATGTTCTTATAATTGTCTGTATTTCTTTGGTGTTAGTTGTGATCTTTCATTCATGATTTTATTTATTTGGGTCCTTTCTCTTTTCTTTTTGATGAGTCTGGCCAGGGGTTTATCAATCTTATTGATTCTTTCAAAGAACCAGCTCCTAGTTTCATTGATTTTTTCTATTGTTTTTTTGGTTTCTATTTCGTTGATTTCTGCTCTGATCTTTATGATTTCTCTTCTCCTGCTGGGTTTAGGGTTTCTTTCTTGTTCTTTCTCCAGCTCCTTTACACGTAGGGTTAGGTTGTGTACTTGAGACCTTTCTTGTTTCTTGAGAAAGGCTTGTACCGCTATATATTTTCCTCTCAGGACTGCCTTTGCTGTGTCCCACAGATTTTGAACTGTTGTGTTTTCATTATCATTTGTTTCCATGAATTTTTTCAATTCTTCTTTAATTTCCTGGTTGACCCATTCATTCTTTAGAAGGATGCTGTTTAGTCTCCATGTATTTGGGTTCTTTCCAGCTTTCCTCTTGTGATTGAGTTCTAGCTTCAGAGCATTGTGGTCTGAAAATATGCAGGGAATAATCCCAATCTTTTGATACCGGTTGAGACCTGATTTGTGACCCAGGATGTGATCTATTCTGGAGAAGGTTCCATGTGCACTAGAGAAGAATGTGTATTCTGTTGCTTTGGGATGAAATGTTCTGAATATATCTGTGATGTCCATCTGGTCCAGTGTGTCATTTAAGGCCTTTATTTCCTTGTTGATCTTTTGCTTGGATGATCTGTCCATTTCAGTGAGGGGAGTGTTCAAGTCCCCTACTATTATTATATTATTATTGATGTGTTTCTTTAATTTTGTTATTAATTGGTTGATATAGTTGGCTGCTCCCACGTTAGGGGCATAGATATTTAAAATTGTTAGATCTTCTTGTTGGACAGACCCTTTGAGTAGGATATAGTGTCCTTCCTCATCTCTTATTATAGTCTTTGGCTTAAAATCTAATTGATCTGATATAAGGATTGCCACCCCAGCTTTCTTCTGATGCCCATTAGCATGGTAAATTGTTTTCCACCCCCTCACTTTAAATCTGGATGTGTCTTCGTATCTAAAATGAGTTTCTTGTAGGCAACATACTGATGGGTTTTGTTTTTTTATCCATTCTGATACCCTGTGTCTTTTGATTGGGGCATTTAGCCCATTAACATTCAGGATAACTATTGAGAGATATGAATTTAGTGCCATTATTAGCCTGTAAGATGACTGTTACTGTATATTGTCTCTGTACCTTTCTGATCTACTACTTTTAGGCTCTCTCTTTGCTTAGAGGACCCCTTTCAATATTTCCTGGAGAGCTGGTTTGGTGTTTGCAAATTCTTTCAGTTTTTGTTTGTCCTGGAAGCTTTTGATCTCTCCTTCTATTTTCAATGATAGCCTAGCTGGATAGAGTATTCTTGGCTGCATGTTTTTCTCGTTGAGTGCTCTGAATATATCATGCCAGCTCTTTCTGGCCTGCCAGGTCTCTGTGGATAAGTCTGCCACCAATCTAATATTTTTACCATTGTATGCTACAGACTTCTTTTCTCGGGCTGCTTTCCGGATTTTCTCTTTGTCACTAAGACTTGTCAATTTTACTATTAGGTGACGGGGTGTGGACCTATTCTTGTTGACTTTGAGGGGGGTTCTCTGCATCTCCTGGATTTTGATGCTTGTTCCCTTTGCCATATTAGGGAAATTCTCTCCAATGATTCTCTCCAATAGACCTTCTGCTCCCCTCTCTGTTTCTTCTTCTTCTGGAATCCCAATTATTCTAATGTTGTTTCGTCTTATGGTGTCACTTATCTCTCGAATTCTCCCCTCATGGTCCAGTAGCTGTTTGTCCCTCTTTTGCTCGGCTTCCTTATTCTCTGTCATTTGGTCTTCTATATCACTAATTCTTTCTTCTGCCTCATTTATCCTAGCAGTGAGAGCCTACATTTTTGATTGCACCTCATTAATAGCTTTTTTGATTTCAACTTGGTTAGATTTTAGTTCTTTAATTTCTCCAGAAAGGGCTTTAATATCTCCAGAGAGGGTTTCTCTAATATCTTCCATGCCTTTTTCGAGCCCGGCTAGAATGTTCAGAATCGTCATTCTGAACTCTTGATCTGACATATTACCAATGTCTGTGTTGATTAGGTCCCTAGCCTTTGGTACTGTCTCTTGTTCTTTTGTTTGTGGTGATTTTTTCCGCCTTGTCATTTTGTCCAGATAAGAGGATATGAAGGAGCAAATAAACTACTAAAAGGGTGGCAAAGACCCCGGAAAAATGCGCTGTAACCAAATCAGAAGAGACCCCAAATTGTGGGGGGGAGAAAGGGGATAAAAACAGGTTCTTTCAGAAAGTGGTTGATTTTGTTTCTAGAGTTGCTGTTCTTCTTCTCTTCGCTCTCCTGTTGGATTTGTAGGTGTTTGCAATGTTTGGATAAGCTATCGAGCTGATCTCCTGCTACCTGATGTAGTCTCAGGCTGCTACTTCTCTGCCATCTTGACTCCTCCCCCTTTCCTTACATTTTCATCTGTCTTTTATACTGTTTCATGAGGAGGTTTTTATTCAATTCTCACTTAGAAAGATTTGTGTGGTTTTTTTTTTAATTCTACTGTCATAGGTTTAATTTAAGAGTATTTTGTTTATTTTCTGAGTGTTCCTTTTACAGCATCCGGGTTTTATTTTACTGGTACACTTCTCTTTGCATTTAAAGATATTAAATTTAGAGTTTTTGAGTTTATTTTTTAATTTTCTTGCTCTTAAAATTATCTGTTATGGTGTTTTTTTGTTTTTTGTTTTTTTTTGGGTTTTTTTTTTTTAAAGATTTTATTTATTTATTTGACAGAGAGAGATCACAAGTAGACAGAGAGGCAGGCAGAGAGAGAGAGAGGGAAGTAGGCTCGCTGCTGAGCAGAGAGCCCGATGCGGGACTTGATCCCAGGACCCTGAGATCATGACCCAAGCCGAAGGCAGCGGCTCAACCCACTGAGCCACCCAGGTGCCCCTTTTTGGGTTTTTTTTTTTTTGCTTGTTTGGTTTTGTTTTGTTGTTTGTTTTGGCTTGATGATTTCTATAAGTGGCTTTCCTCAAACTCAGGTTATTTCTTATAGTTTAGTCATATTTGTTTTCAAAGCATAATTATGGGGATGTCTGGGTGGCTCAGTTGGTTAAGTGGCTGTCTTTGGCTCAGGTCATGATTCCAGGGTCCTGGAATTGTGTTCTGCTTCAGGCTCCTTGCTCAGCCCTGCTCCTCTCTCTGCCCCTGTCTGCTTGTGCTCTCTCTCTCTCTCACCAAAAACAAACAAACAAACAAACAAAAAAAACCAACAAAAAACCCCACATAATTATGGAAAAAGTTCCATATGAATAGGTGTCATTTATTGACTGGCAGATCTCCCTGCAAGGGTAATCAGAGGGGGTCTGTTTTCTCATTAGGAAAACTAGTTTTTATGGGATTTGTTTGGTCAGATGAGATGCAAAAGGGTGGGAATCCTTCAAATTCCTACTAGGATTAAAGGCCTGGTTTTTATCATTTAGTTGGGAAGGTCTACAATGCAGCATATAAATTTTAATATCTCTGGATGAAATTATTTATCACCACCGTTGACGATTAAGATTATAAACTATGTGGTTCAATATTTCTAGGAAGTAAACTTCTAGTCTTTCACCAAAGTGGAAAGAGATTATTGCCTGTTTACTCATACTGGTGGAATCTGAGAACATAATTGCTTGTCGTATAAACTTTCCAACAATCTTTCCTAAAACCAGTGTCATACAGACTGCCTACCTTGTGAGGTGTCTGATTTCTCCAAAAGCTGACTCTTCACATTACTGTGCAGGATGAGTCAACCTGCTTTTGTTGCCCTACCTCATTGCAAGCTGCAGTTTCAGTTTTTCTCATGTAAGTAGCATAATTCTTTATCAAATTTCAGCTTGCAAAATACAGTTGGCAGCTCTTATCTGCTAGAGTCTTATCTTGTTCTCTTTTTCCTTGGATTTGCACTAGTTTTTTAACCTCTTTGCTGCCATTTTAATGGGGCTTCAGAAGATTCTGGAGAAACACTTGTATATTCATCCTGCCTTGCAGGGCCAGAAGTCAAAATTGACTATTGACCGATGGGGGGAGCAAGCCAAACTAAACTGTGAGCATAGGATAACCACTTCAGGGTTTATTCCTTCTACCCAAAGAGTAGAATAATAAATTACATTTCAGTTGCACACTAGGATTGTGTATGTAATATGGAATAATTCTTAAGTTAAGGCAGATTTATTCTGCATAACATGGGGGTATTTATTTTAGAGGTACTTGTATATTTATTTTAGAGCTTTACACACATATATTTCCTTAAACATATCACTTACACATATACTCATCCCATTGTTATTACAAATCACGTTTATTGTCTCCAAAGACTTGGATCTGGAACTATAGACTGGGAGTGCAGAGATTGATAAAATATAATTTTACCTTCAAAGAGATCACAATTTAGCAGAGTTCCTATGTGTGTACAAATAATTTGGACACTAGAAACTTGGGTGTCAAACAAGCTTTAGACATCAGAACACAGTAGACAATCAGCAAGTATGCAATGAAAAGCTTTTAAAAACTAAAGTAATCATCCTGTTGTTCATAAAATAAATCTTGAATGCTGTATTCATTCATAGGAGTTTCTCTAACTCTAACATGGATTGTGTTTGTCCCTATTATAGATTTAATTCTAAGTTAAGTTTTTTATTTCCCAGAATGTATTTTATTTAAAGTAGCAAATAACAAATGGAGTCTACAGCTAAGAGGGGGAAGAAAATGCCATAAGGCTGAAGTGATGCCTGAGTCCTACATCAAGTGGTATCAGTGGAGTTTAAAGGCCTGTTGTAATTCTGGTTCTGCTACCTGTTAACAGGAACAAGTCACAATAACTTTCTACATCTGTTTCTTTATTTGTGAACTAGGACTATGATCCTGCTGACCTTCTACTAGAGTTCTTGAAAGGATTAAGTAAAATAATATGTGTAAAATGCATGGAAGTTAAGTACAATTAATGTTCAGCATTTATCACTGTTATGATAGTGCACCTGACTGGGATTTTCAGGGTAAATGAAAATGGCTCAACACATCCCTGAAGACCCTTCAATTCCACTCTTTAGTGTGGTAGAGTAACAAACATGGTAGGAAGCATGGTAGGAAGTCTGTCTGGGTTGAATCCATAAAACAGAAAGGACTCTGAGTATTTAAAACATAGTACATTGTACGCAAATGTTGGTTTCCATGGTTACAGAATAGTTTAGATGCTAAACAGAAAAAGAGATATGGAGGCTCTGGGGACAAAAGTCAGCCGCGGCAGAAAGTCCCATCCCATCTTAGTGGGAAAGACACAAGAAGGACTCAAAGGTGCTAGAACTAGGGAGCTGCCCAGAGAGATAGCCTGGGCAGGACAGATGGACACCTAGTAGAAGAGAGAGAGTGAGACACCCTGGTTTCTCCCCTCTTCCATCACTCGGTCCCCACTGATGTCAGAACCTGGGAAAACCAGTGAGCTGTTGTGCCACACTACACGACAGAGCAGGAGCTGGTCAGGAATGGAGATGTGGCCGAAGAGGCTCAAACATTCACAGCAAGATCCTGCAACTCACATTAAGTAGAGAACCACTGAAGTTAGTGAGATTTCAAAACAAATGCACCCACAAAATCAGTGCTTTAAACAATAATTTATAAATACTGCAGGACTCTCAAACAGAAGTTTTCAGTATTCCCTTAGTTATAGAGAGCCACGGATATTTGTGCTGTGTGTGTGCGTGTGTAAGGAGAGAAAGGGAGAGAGAGAGTGAGGGAGAGAGAGAGGGAGGACCTCCCAGTCCCATGTTGCATTAAGAGTCTCTTCTCCAAGGGTACCTGGGTGGCTCGGTGGGTTGGGGCCTCTGCCTTCGGCTCAGGTCGTGGTCCCGGGGTCCTGGGATCGAGCCCCGCATCGGGCTCTCTGCTCCGCGGGGAGCCTGCTTCCTCCTCTCTCTCTGCCTGCCTCTCTGCCTAGTTGTGGTTTCTCTCTGTCAAATAAATAAAAAATAAAAATTAAAATTAAAAAAGACTCTCTTCTCCAGGCTGCTGTAGCTCAGCATACTCTTCTCTTTGTGTCCAAAACCTTACGCTGAATTTACTGTTTGTATCCGTTTCTCTTCCTCTGCTTTCCCCTAGAATTAAGTTAGTATGGGAGAGTTGGAATCATTTGTTCTTCACTCCATTAGTACACAGTTATCTGCCACGTAGCAGACATTTAGTAAATATTTGTTGAACTCAGTTGAGACCCTCAAAACAACCAGACTCTCAATTCAACTTTTTTGTTCCAAAGTTATTGGAGAATAAAAAAAATGAGACTGCCGGTTCTTGGGAAGCAGGAAAAGGAAATTTGAAAACTGAGGAACTAATTTGCTTCAATGTACTGGGTATTTCATTATTAATCCTTAATGGGAGATTTTGGAATGAGTTTTTTGCCATGAAAACCTCAATTGATTTTTTTTTTTCTTCTATTAAGATTAAATAGACCCTTTGTTATTCTAAATTTTGTTTTGGGTCCCTTTTTTCTGTTTTTAAAAAATACGTTAGTTACAAACATATGTTAATTCCTCTATATGACAATGCAAACAAATCAGATTGTCAATCAATGTAATATCCCCTGTATTTGGAGAAATCATCTTGCCAGGTAGCCAGCAGATGTGGGCTCTGGGTGTGAGCATGTTCTAGCTGTCACATGTGTCACCACACTGACTGCCAGCTTGGAGTCCATTGATCTTAGTGACTTTAGAAGATATTTACTTCTGTCACTAATGCATGCGTGTCTCCCTGGAAGCTGTATCTTCTGACAAAGAGCTGTATTAAAGATGAAGATCTTTCTGTGAATGAAGGTTGTACTTATGACACTGTGTTTCTTGCACAGAAATATGTTTCTTGTTTGTTAAGACGGCCCTATGTAAATACACACAGATGTGTGCAAACAGAGAAGAAAACCGAAATACATGTTAAAACTTGGGCAAGTTTGAAATCACTTCTGAACCAGGTTGCTTTAAGTGTCCTGGTAGGTGGGTATGCAATTTGTGCATTTGTGTTGTCCAATACAAAGTCAATGACTCAGGAAGCACTGCGATTCCCACTTGCTTCAATGATTGCAATGGAGAAGGACAGGTGAAAACCCTCTATGAGACGTGTGCTCCTTTCCATCTCTGCTCTGCTCTCAGTTTCCAATTTTTCTCTTCAAACAGCTCAACATGAAGGTAGAAGGCACGGTGGGGGCGTTGACTTTCATTTCCTTTTACCGTTTACAACTATGTTGCTGACTCTGCATTTTTAAAAAGGTATTAAACCGGTTACTGACAAAGTTGTTTATAAAACAGTAAGACTTTGATGTTCTTATTTTCTTCCCTCTGAAGTGTGCAGTGGCAGTGAAAGATCGTGTAGACTGAATGACCTTCCCAAGGGTAACTTTTATTAGGAAGCAAATGAGTCTTGCCTTTCACAGATGTTTTTTCTAGTTTTTATATGTGCAGGTAACTCCAGAGACAGGCTTCCTGCAAATAGACATTCCTTTGAGGCCACATACTCATAATTCTTGCAAAATGAAATCAATGAAAGGTGGTTTAAAAGATCACCACCTCTTTACTATGAAATAACTTTCTTTATTTAATTATACCAAATAAATATATAACACTCTGATCAGTAATCAGTGACTGAAAGTATTTTATATTTACTGATAACAATAAAAATGTCTGTTATGTAGTTCTTCCTGAGAAATTTTAGCTTTTAATTACCTTCAGTGGAAACCAAACAAAGTAACTGTATGATAGTGACCATAAAATTTTTGAAATTTGAGAATGAGTATCTTTCAAAAGACTAGGTGTTTCTGGAATCTTTAGCGGATATTTCCTTATCCCAGATTTTTCCTGCATGTTGATTTCTTTTTTTCTGGCTTTGAACTTCTGGACATCAGTTATTTTTCTTTCCGGGAGACGGGCCCTGATATGGCTTTTCTTTGTCCTGTTTCATCCCTACTATAGACAAAAGTCGTCTGGTAATCCTCTGAAACGAGGCTATACCTTTGACAATAATTTACTGAAGATTTGGTAATGATGGAAGTTTTTTTAATACATAAGCGCTTGCATGCCATCTTCAGTGGGTTAACTTAAGAAGAAAAGGAACTCAGGTGCAAACACACCTACCCTGGGTATCAAACTGATATTTTTCTTTTTTTTTTTTTATGAAAAACTAACTTGCTAAGGAGATTAATTGTAAAACAGTTTGCTTTACCCTCACCCCCAAATAGATGAGCCAGCTTGCTGCCTTTACTGGCTATTTTACCCTCTTATGGACACCACCACCTTGGAGTGTAAGATACATAAGCCTTCATCGCTGCACTGAACAAATTCCATTTCTTTTCGGCACTACTTAAAACAAAACAAGTTTCCTTGGGATTCCTGGGTGGCTCAGTTGGTTAAGCAGCTGCCTTTAGCTCAGGTCATAATCACAGGGTCCTGGGACTGAGTCCTGCATTGGGCTTTTTGCTGCCTCTGCCTGTTGCTCTCCCTACTTGTGCTCTCTCTTGCTCTTTCTGTCAAATAAATAAATAAACTCTTTAAAAAACAAAATGAGCTTTCTCTAGAAACACACAAATTTTATGTGAGAAACTGACCAAATTCAGGAACAGCAAATACTACTACCTTTACGAATTATTCCCATGGCTTTTTTGATGGTAAATACTGTTGTAAGTCAAGCTTCTATTTTGTAGTGATTATCAGTTGCCATTTGTTAAAATATTTTAAAATAATTTATGTAAACAATGATTTTTTTTCACTTTGTCTATTTAGTCTAACAACTTGAAAGGAAATATAACAAGCATAAAAAGTTTATACCTGATTTGCAATTTATTGGTATTCTATAGTTATAAACTCTTATTCTCAGGAATTCTTTTTTTTTTAATTAAGCCTTAGTCATAAACATGAGAAGAGAAAGTTACAATAGAGAAAATTTTTAAAAAATCATCATAATCCCTTATTTAAATAAATTTAAAAAGCCCAGAATACATGCACACACACATACAAATACAGCTTAAAATTTATCTGAAATCTACCTAATATATCTATGCTAATAATGCTTGCCATTTGAATTTTTAAAAATAAGATCAATATTTCCAGAATCTATACCATATTTTTAAAAATTCCTTTAGTGGTTATATATATATAATGTGTTCAGGGTGATTTCTAATAATTAATTTGACTATTACAGGTATTCAGATTTTTGACATGTAAAAACAAAAATATCTACCTTAAAATAAATATAAGAATTTTATTATTGAATTTTAGTTTGGTCGTCATTCAAGAAATAGTGGAAATTTTAAAAAAGAGTAATTTCAAAAATCATATTAAATAAGTTGGGTATGATTACACAGAACAAACTCAAAAAGAATTTAGCATTCTATCTGGAATGTAATTCCAAAGAATACTATGTGAACATTTTATTTCAACTTAACTAAATACATTTATATGATTACTGTCACAGGTCATTTTAAGAAAAAAATGTAGATTCTCAATTCAGATTTCTAATCCTTTATGTCTTTCAGACAGTGCCATCAAATGACAAGGATCTGAAAGAAGGATATTTTAAAATTAGCATTTGAATCCCTGACAATATTAGTTCCTGGGTTAGAAGTGCATCCTTGGGTATTATTTAATAACAGCTGTGCTCAATTATCCAATATGTATTGAGTACCTACAATGCATACTGCCCAACAAAATCAATGCTGTCCACAATGTACTTGCTGACAAATGGCAAGGGTCGTCAAAATGTTCTAAGATCTTGCCAAAATCATAAGTTCATATTTTAGATGAAAATTAATAGTGACTAGCTGACTTCCTATGTGTTCTTGGGAAAGCCACTATCCATAATTAAATACACAACTTCCTTTTGCATACATTTTGAGCACTCATCATAACGTTGTTCTTGTGCATGGTAGCAGAAGTTTCATGTAAATCAAGGTAGAGTTCTCTGATATTTTTTTAAGATTTATTTATTTATTTTGGAGAACAAGAGAATGAGACAGAGAATCTCAGGCAGACTCTATGCTGAAGGAAGAGCCCTCTGTGGGGCTTGATCTTACCACCATGAAATCATGACCTGAGACAAAACCAAGAGTCGGATGCTTAACTGACTGTGCCACCCAGCACTCTGGTTGTCTACTCTTTGAACTTTTCTCTATCCCTAGATCCCAAGTGAATTTCATATCTTTTTTCTGGCCTATTCTTAACTGATTGTTTTAAGCATACTCTTCAAATTTGATATAGGTTTCATACGACATGGTAAAAATAGTAATATACATTCAGAAACTTAATTCGTTTGTAAATCTTTTATTATTATGAACCAATATGTTTATTCCAATACCTCTCCTGATTTTATTATATCAAGTTCTTTTTTTTAAGAATTTTTATTTGTTTATTTGACATAGAGAGTGAGAACACACACAGGAGGAGTAGCAGGCAGAGGGAGAGGGAGAAGCAGAGACAGCTCAGCAGCTGAGCAGAGACCCAGATGTGGGTCTTGATCTCAGGACTCTGGGAATATGACCTGAGCTGAAGGCAGTCGCTTAACCAGTTGAGCCACACAGGTGCCCTTATTATATCAAGTTTTAATAAAATATCTGTGAACATTTGTTGTTTTATTTCATACTCTGACATTGCTTGGTGTTATAGAATATAATGAATGTTAACATTATAACTTCATAAATTTTTAAATACACTTAATCAACATGTATAGGTTTGTCTAGATCTAGATTGATCTTTATCTGTATCTTAAATAATATTCCCAAGAAAAGCATTATCATCTAAATTTTATTCAAGATTCAATACCAAAATTGAAAAAAAATATAAAATCTGTCTGATTCTTTAATGTGGATCCTCATTGTAAAATGCTCATTGAGTGGTTATTGATAAAGTAGGGAATAGTTACATAATATCTAAATATAAATATAATAACTGTAGTGCAGCTCAATGATAGAATTTCAGGTAGCTTTTGTGTTTTCACCTTATTAAAGGAGACCTGAAAAATTAACAATGCTATTTTTTAGCATATGACTAGTTGTACAAACTATAAAAATGCAAAAATTGGGGCTCTTGGGTTGTTCAGCTGGTTAAGTGTCTGCCTTCAGCTTAGGTCATGGTCCCAGGCTACTGGTATTCAACCCTGTATCAAGCTCCCTGCCCAGCAGGAAGTCTGCTTTTCCCTCTCTCTCTGCTTCCCCTACCACCCTACTCATGCTCCCTCTCTCTCTTTCCTCCCTCTCTCCAGCAAATAAATAAAAATCTTTAAAAAATGCAAAAATGGTGATTATGGAAATGAAACTTTGGAAATACACACCCATTTAAAGTTTTATGCACATACACGTATATCTGACTTTCTGCTATTTCACTATATGAAAAATAAGAAAGAAAATCTAAAATTAATTAAAACATTCCTACCTGGAGAGCACGCATGAAAAAGTATGAAATACTATGATATTGTTTGCAACACTAATTCTTCATTAGCACTTCTGTCCGGCAACTTATTTATTAAATGATACAGACATCCAGTATAATTTCAAGTGTTCATAGGAGCATCCATGTCCATAGTTAACCTATGTTGTCAACAGTATTTTACAATATTAATTTTTTATCTTCCCAGAAGCCCTTGGGATTCATGGAAATTGAAGACATTTTGCCAACAGATTTTCCTCAGATTAGGGTCTGTGTTTATATTCTCACTAGAAACCACAAATTGGACTTCATGGGACTAATGCCAAACAATTGGGCACAAACAGAGGTAGAAGAAAAACACTCTATATTCAGCACAATACTATTTTAGGACAGAGGATTCAGGGAAACTTTGAGTCCAGTTGAAATTGCAGGGAGGATTAAAATGGCAATAAGTGCATATAATTAACCAAGCTGGAATTTGTTCAGGATACAGGGCCAAGTGTTCTTTTAATTATTCAGTTAATGGGCCTGTTCATGCCAAAATAGCCACCCTACACTGAGTCTGGCAGCCTGTTTTGTAGGAGTATGCCTTCATTTGTGCACTCTAAAACCACACAGAAGTTAATTGCTTATCTAATACTTCCGTATTTGTACCAAGATTCCAGTTACACTCATGAAGTTAGGTACGTGAGAAGATCATCCTTGGTATTTGGAAGATTACTTTATAGTAGATAAAATGGTTCTGCTTCACTGGAATGTTTTGTATATACAGATTCCAGAATGTGGAAACTTCATTTTTATGGACATGTCTGACTTTAAATCTCAAAAAAAAGCTTCTTCTTACCTAAAGGAGTCTTGAACAGATGGTGAACATTATTACTATTACTATTTATTTTTGTAATCCACCCAGTGACGACATCATGATAAAATTAACTCTTCATAACTGTTCTTCCTCAGAAGATGATTTAGGTTATTTTATTAGTTGGTCATTCAGATGTTTCCATATATGCTTGGCCCCAATTTCTAGTCAATTTGCTGTTTTTCACATTTCATTTTTATGCCTTGATATCCTTTAAATAAGTGAAATTCTTCTACTTACTCAGATATCTTCTCCTGAAAAAAAAGATTTACATGAATTATGAAATGCTTCCACTTCCCTATAAGTTACTAATGCCCCCAAACATTAAAGAGACTCATATAAATTTTACTCAAGCCCTGCAGTACAAACAAATGTGTGTTGAGAATCAACTCCTCCAGGGAATTATGGGAAGTATAAGGCAGTTTGTTTCAATTTCTCCTTATTATTACACTGGCTCTGAAGTGACTGATGCTGACAAGTGTTCAATTCTTCGCTTGTGTTCCTCCTTCCCTCTAGCACTGCCTCCTCTCTCTTTTCTACAATCCGTCTCTAACTTCCACTACCGACTCAGGAAAGTATTTCTACATTTTTTAAAACAAGTTTGCCATCCTTAAAACATACCATAAACACAAAGTTATGTAACACAACTGCTAACACAACTAGCAAAGTCAAAATCTGACTAACGGAATTTCTTTAATATAGGCTAAGTTATTTAACTCAATCATGAGAGGTTTCTTTTGAGGATTAAAATAGCTACTTCAGACACCTTTCTTCCTTTAGTTGACTTTAAATGTGGAATAACTTATGAATATCTATACAGATAACAGAAAATAGTTGAAAAATGCTTTTTCATTTCAGGGTTAAACATGTAAGAGGGTGATTAATAAGCTTCAAAGTGTTCAAACTGACGTGACAAACATGGTGAGGCTCCAAAAACAAAATCATATTAATAAAGTGGTTTCCAGCATTTACTTTTCTTTGAGCTAAAACAACACTGTTCTTACCTACTTCAACTCTCTTAATGTTTACAATGACCCTTTGAATGAGAAAAGGAATTTTATTTTATTTTTTTTAAAGATTTTATTTATTTGGTATATATAGAGAGATCACAAGTAGTTAGAGAGGCAAGTAGAGAGAGAGGGGGAAGCAGGCTCCCTGCTGAGCAGAGAGCCCCATGTGGGGCTTGATCCCAGGACCCTGAGATCATGACCTGAGCCGAAGGCAGAGGCTTAACCCACTGAGCCACCCAGGCACCCCGAGAAAAGGAATTTTAAAGAGCTGAGAAAAATGATACTCAGATGATCTCACATGCATTAATAAATGGCAGAATCAAAACTTAACACCAGGTTTGTCAGACTAGCAATTTCAATATACTAACATTTTCAAGATACCATCATAATTTTGTAGGAGAATATACCAGCTTATTTTTATTTTCACTTTGGGAAGCTGAATTAGAATAGTTAGTCTACAATATGAAGACAAATTTTGGGTCTGTATAAAAAACTATGAATTAAAGAGTTATGGTGACAGTAAAATAAGAGATAATGTCAGGAATCCTGGTTTTTACAAAAGTTTTCATAAAAGCCCAAATCCACCGACATCAACACTTACCAAGTGAAATTCCTGAAACAATTTTCCAGAATACATTAATGAATAGGTAAGGCATACATAGAGAGAAATGAAAAATAAATAAATAAAACATTTGATCAGATACAATTACCAGAGGAATTTTAATTCAGAAGGTGCCAAACTAAATTTAAAGAAAACTAATGGCTGTGCAGGTGTTTTGGACTCGTGAGGAAATGCTGCATTCCAACTTTCTCTACCTGGTTGATTAGTGCTAGTATTCTCTGAAGACCTCGGATATTAACATAAATTTTTCTCTTGGCAAAAACAGTCCTTCGGATATAAGAAGACTAATGCTACCATATTGCCTAATACAAAATTTATTGCTGTACAAAACCATGAGAATGGGCTGACAAAGGAAAAACAGTAAACTGTGGATTTTGCTTTAGCACTTTGAACAGTGCCACAATTCAACACATTTGTTTTCCAAATCTTCAAAGAAAAAATATTTTCTGGGAAGATCTTGTATGCTATTTTATGATTTTATACATACTTGGCCTCATGGTAGATTCCAAGAGCTGAGCAGACCCTCATATCAGAAGTACAGTTGCAAAATTTAGTAAGTAGCTATCGGTTTTATTGGTCATTACAGCTGACTATAGGGCTGTATTTTCAGTTCTCCTTATCCTTTTGACTTCTTAATAGAACTAAGTAGACAGATGGCAGAGAATGACACTTCCTTCATGGCAAATCTTTGAGAGCCAAGGTACTGATCTCAGAAAGAGGAGAATCAGGAGTATGGTTTTGGTGGGGTATTATCAAGTATTATCAATTGGTATAAGTAAACCAATCTTTTGAACTATTATACTCAGTACACAAAATATGAGAAAAGACGATAAGATGTCTAAATTCCTCAAATGTCTTTAACCAGGCACACAAAATTTGTATCTCAAATTTCACTCATAAAGAGAATGGATTTTGTTTCAGTGTTAATCCAAAATCCTTCCCCACAAAATCTTACCTTCATTATATAAAGAACAGACCCATGACAATGATGATGATTGTTTGGCTTATTCCAAAGTTAGTGTGTTGTTCATATAATCAAGAGGACCAAATTTTAACCAAAGCATTGTTTAAATTAAATAATAAAAAGTAAATGATAAAGTGTGTGGGGTTCAATTTTCAAATACATACTTAAGAAAAATAAACGATTTTTCAACTCAGAATATTTCTGTACCAGTTTTCTATTTACATCATTCATTTTTTGAGGACAGGGATGATTTCTTATTCATTGTCATGTCTCTAGCCTCTACAGTATACTGAAAAATATTTTTTGAAAGAGTTTTTTATTTCAGCTACAAAATTTATCATTGCCTTTACAATTTAAAAGTCAGAATTTCCTTATTTGTTAAGTTATTGGTTTCAATCCACCAGTAATTGCAGGAAACTAATTGAACCAACAAAAATTCCTACAAATTTACCAATTGCCATTCTCTAATGTTAAAATCTGAATTTCCTTGATGCATATTTGAAAGAAATTTGGTCTCAGAATATGAAAAATGAAGGCTAACAAAAGCTAATTACATAATTTTCTTTTTTTTTTGATACAAATGTTAGTTACTAACCTATTAAAAGTTAAGTGCATAAACACAAGCAGAGATACAAAAACATAGGATCTAGGTATCTACAGGGATATAAAAGTCAGAAAAATTTTAAAACTCCTTTAACACAACATCTTCCAACTTCAAATTTTTACCTTCACCATAATAACATAATAGCGCTCACAGAAAGTCCAGACCTACAACCTTAAATAAGTTCTTAACTTGGAGATAATGAAGAGATTGTTCAGGATAGTGATGTGGAGGAATTGTGAAATTATGAAACTCTCTTGTGTGATAACAACCTAGCCTGTTGCAGCTTTATAGTGGTCAGCAGAAGACAAGAGTCACCTGGGTCAGAAACAAAGGACTACCAGACGTCAGTTCCTTTTGCCTTACAAATTCCATGAGACAATGCAGAGGGGGTGCTGGTTGGATGTTGCATACACAGTGGAGTTGTGTCATAGCTGAGAAACCCTAAGCTAAGGAAGTCCTAATCTTTTAAATATGGTTACAAGCAAACTTGCCCAACCTTTGCCTGGAGGAAGACTACCTTTATTAAAAACTCAGTACTCTGCCCCGGTGGCCAGGACTATATGTTTTGAGTCTTGTTCCTATACAGTCATCTATGCAAGGTAGTCTGGAACAGAAAACATGAAGAAATAGGACAGCTCCATGGAGAGTTAACTTCCAACAATGTGGTAGATATACATATCTGGATTTTATTATTTTTTTTCAATACCACAAACACCCCCCCACACACACACTGGTTGGATCAAACAAGAAAGTGGGAACTTTAACTTGACTTCCATAACTTTTTCTCCTCACTCATCTAGTCATCAATCCTGTTTATGTATCGAGGGTTTTTCAAGGCTGTTCACTTTAATCTATTTCTGTTGCTATTGTTTGAATTTAGTTCACTATAATCAGTAACTTGGTTTCTTTCAAATGATTTTACAAGTTTGCCAGACCCAAGTCTTATTCAGCACTAACCCTTTCTTCATAAATGTAGATAGGATGATCTTTCTAAGATGCAAATCTGATGACGTTACGCTCTTGAAGAAAAGACTTACAAGTTGCCTTTGCCTTCAAGAAACAATTCTTATTGCTTTAAATGTCTTGCAGTGTACTGAGTTTATTTTTTCTCTCAATGTCTTCTCTGACCCCAGCCCCTCACTGTCAATGTTGCAGCTCTACTGAGGTACTTAAAATTCCAGGGCCATGCACATCCCATTTTTTTCCTTCCTAGGATAAACTACCTAGACCTTCATTCCTTTTGCAAAGCTGATTAATATCTGCTCTTTTCTCAAGAGTCAGCTTAGATGTTATTTACTTTCTACAACCTATTTGGCACTTCCCATTTCTGATTATGCAACTCCACACTTTGCCTTTTTTAACATCTTTTATCATGCAGTAATTAAATTGCTTATTAAACGCGTTTTTAATGTTTCACCAGGCAATAAATTCTAAAGTGATAGATAACAAGGACCCACCCAGATTGGCATATGGTACTCATTCCTAAATGCTTATTGAATATATAAATGGATGAAGGAATTAATAAATGAGTGAATAAATATCTAGAGAGATGCTTACTTTGATGGGAGGTATTCAAAATAGAAATGTACTCCAGGAATGATGCAAACTTATCAGAATCAATCCTATTGTTGGCTATTACTTTTAATTTTCTCTCTCTTTCTTTCTTTCTTTTTCTTTCTTTCTTTCTTTCTTTCTTCCTTTTCCTGTGATCACCTACACATGACATTGTTTCGACCTTACTGGTATATACAATTATGTCACTTTGCAAAGAGGATTTTTAAATGTCAGCCAATTCTGACTTCTTAGAATTTTATACACTAAAAAGAAGCAGTGGGAAAATACGACAGGTGGATATGTGTTGAGGATTAGAGTACACCGGGGATTGAAATGGAGCTACCAATCTCATTAGCTGTCTTCTGAGCTGCTGAATTCTACCTAGGTCCCTAAGGTGAAAGGCTAATAATTAATTCAATTTACTATCTATTCTGTGGAAAGCTCCAAAGGTTAAGATTATGGAGGACCGATGAGGACAATCTTTTATACTGTTTAAATTGCTATTTAAATTTGAATTAGATTCTAATGGTGACAGTTTGAAACCGACACAGTTTAATTCATTTATCACATTCCAAAACCTGCCTACCTGAACTCACTTTAAAGTATTTCTTAAATAAGCAGTCAGTGAGTGCACTTACTTGTCCATTTGTATTATTTGCTTGGAATTCAAATATGAACAGCAATTACAAGCCTTGTCACCATTTTTGTTCACTTTCTATTATTTTAGCTTTCTCTGCTCTGGGATCCCCACTGGCCATGATATAATTTAATTTTTTTTAATTGATAACATAACTCATACTTCCCAGGACACAGTATTCTGGGGGTAAAATTAGATGACATAATGCTGAAAACAACAACCACTAACATTTATACAGTGTTTATGATTTACATATATATATATGTATATATAAATACATACATATTCACATACACAGACATACATATATATGTATATAATGATTTGATCCCCTGAACAACCCAGTCAGATGGTTATTATTATCACTCATATTTTAGAGATGAATAAACTGAAGATAAGAGAGCAATATTTTCCCGAGATTATATAACTAGGGAATGACAGAACTGCCTTTCAAAGTCATAGGAAAATTTGCCTACATTCACCCACATTTGCTTCCTTGAGATTTGAGCACTCCACAGGTTCCTTCAAATCATTCTGGAAATTCTGAGGCAATCTGGCATTTCACCCACAGACTTGAAGTTGGAGACCGTATGGCAGTTGACATTTCCCCTCTATGCTGGCCCTCTGGGGATACCTGTTGCTATGCCATGGCAGTTCCTCAAAAGCAGAAAGTGTGAGGGTGCATGCTTCATCCATCATATCTGCTGTAGCCAGTGCCTGCCAAACATTCTCCTGCATCTGTCATGGACATCAGTACTGCAGCAAGTGCACTGGGGACTGAATGTAAGTGGAGTTTCCACTGATGCCAAAAGGTGCTCAGATTGATCCTGCTAACCAGGATCAACCAGTTCTCATTTTTTGGTTTTCACTCAAGATACTCTTGCAGGTCATGGTATTTGGGTTTAGCAAGAGCCCCCAAATGCAGAGATTAAGTACATGAGAAAAAATACTGGAATATTGACAAAATTCCTTTGACAGAAGTAAAAACATCTGAAAGAAAATGAATGTTCTCGATATGTCCTTAGTAATTAAATTCTTTTTTTAATAGATAACCGCAATGAGATATTAATGATTAAGCTGAATGTTTTTCAAAACTTTATGCTTACTCAGAACTAAAAATAATTGATAAGAACATTTTTGCTAAATAAATGACCACATTATTTTTTTAGTTATATTTTAGTAATATTTAGCTAACGTTGAACACTATTTGAAAGAGTTCAATGGGCTCATGTTCCCCAAAGAGTAAACCACTATTTTCATTAATAAAAGATCTGATATGTCACATTATCATCTCTGGGTTGTTGAATCAAATAAAGATTAGCCTCACCTGGTAGGATCAATTCAAAGAAACAAACTCTATATGTTATTTTAGCTAAAAAGGTTAAATGAAATGTCAGTTATTAGGGAATTTCAGTACTTGGTTGATTTTTAATGCTCTGATACAGTAAATAACACTTGCACTGAACTTTCAGAATGGCAGTATTTTAAATCTTTGTAATAGCTCTAAAAGTTCAGTGATGATATCATTCTCAGGTCCATGAACATGAGTGATTGCAGTAGCGAGATAATTTTTTTTGTTAATCTAATTTTCTCTTTTTAAAAGAAAATAATTCATATTTTGAATATCATATATATTATTATAGCTTATGTTGGATTAAGATTCTGAGAATCCATATAAACATATTTAAATATCATTATTTTGAATTTTTTGCATCAACATATTAGAAATTCTTACATTATGTTAAAAGTTAATATAAACATTTTAAATATACATATAAGTGTGGAGAACATCAAGTAATAAAGAAAACAGTTAAGTGTAATGCCCTACCAACTTAATTTGATTCTCTTTTCTTTTCATTTTATCAATAAATGGTTTTAGAAAGTCACAAACTTTCCAAAAATTATTTGCCTTACACCAATTTCAATAAAAATTCCTAAACTGCATTTTACTCTTATTTATTCTTTCTTAAGGTGTAATTATCTACATATAAAGTCACTTTTACCAATTGTCCTTACACACACAAAAATAAAACCAAAGTTATGAAGAAACTAGTATAAAGACACTCTAATTTTTATTCCTCTGGATCCCAGGAGATTTACCTAATCCTTTTGTGGCATGAAATAAAGGTAAGTTTTTGTATATGTTCTGCTTTTTTTTCTTAACCTATTTATAACAAATTAAAACAAAACAAGGTTTTGTTTTGTTGCATAATCATTTTCTTTCATTCATTACAAATATAATAATCAATTTTCCCCACTTCAATAAAAAATTCACCATTATGTATTGTAATCATGTTATGATCAGCGAGGCACAGGCATCATTAGCAAGAATTCAAATGCTTGGACACTTCTTATAGTAGTATATAATAGTGTATCATCTGTTAAGTTAAAAAAATACAAGAACAAGCTTAAAAATGGATCTGGTGTAATTAATTGGTATTTATTTATTCATCAACTTAAGAAATGTTTATTTGTTTGAAATTTTAAGCAAATAGAAAATTTAAAATTCTACAATGCAGCCATGTGTATTTTTCCTTCTTCCTGCTCCCCTAGTTATCCAAGTCTCCTCAGAGCACACTTCAGATAGAAATATTATCATCCATCTTTTATCCTGGAATCAATGCTTAAAATGCACCTCATTATGACAATAGAAAATAGATATGAGTTTCTTTACTTGACTTCAAGCTCTTTGAAAAGTAGAATCTATTGACATCTTAACAAGTCTTTTATGCTTATCACCTAGAATGACTGCTGTATGTACTTTGTTCAGCAGATGCATTAAAAAAAAGTTATATTATACACTCATAGATTTCACAAGACACAGAGATCCTAGAGATCATCTAAAAAGAGCTAAGAATTTTCTTATCAAAGATAGGTACAATCTAAAACTGTGCTATTTGTTGATAAAAGTCTGTTGATAGGGTCATCCTAGATATTTTAGTTTTGGTCTACCACTCTTCTATGAAATTATATAAAAGATGAACTTTTAAAATACTTTCATCATTGTACATTCAGGTTTATGGAAGCTGAGCTATCTTTGGCTTATTTCCACACAAAATAATGCAACAATTACAACCTCATCAGGAGCTCAACCTTTTTTGGTTTCCTATTGCTCAGTAGAGTGACAAAGATTCTTTCCCCACACCAAATTCTCTTTAGTGGTTTGCCATTTGCTGTGTTCTTGTAAGTCTTTTCAGAATGTGATTTGAAACTGAAGTTCATTGTTTTCTCTGTTTAGTCCTCCTATCAGGGGTAGATTTTCTTGACATATGTTTGACACTAGGTGTATATATTCTGTGTGGTGTCTAATATGTATGGCTCTACAATTGGAAAACTATGCTCTGTAACCCAGGTGGTATTGCACAGAATGATTTCGCCAGTATTGATTTAAGCAGTTGATGGTTGCATTGGAGAGGGAAAGTCATTCAATTGTATCAAAGGGCTTTCGGTACAAAGCAATTGGTTAAGCTTGTACTAAATGACATTTTCAAAAGATGTCTTGAGTAATAACCTTAAATTGTATTCTAAGGTTTCCTCTATTTATTGCATTTTGCCTTCTCATTTAGTTAAAAATTTTTAAAGAAAACAAAAAAAGGTTTTGCAAAGGGGTGCTTGCTAAGCATTAAATTCACTAAGAAATATTATTTTTTCTACTAACAAATTTTCTCAGCTGGCATGTGAATTTGGTGGATATAATAGTAGTCAGCTTTCTTAGAGAAATAGCACAGCAGTCTTTTCTTAGATTCCTATTTTGGGGATAGTTTAGAATAGTCACTTGCTACAAGTTTCTTATAGAAAAAAATCTTTTTATTCTGGAATGCTGCCTCAGGTTTTTAATTTAAAATTATTCATATTAGTTTGAAGTCATTGTTTCAGCTATCATTTCTGTGGATCCTAAGGTACCCAAAACCTGGGAAGTTTTATATATTTTAACCAATATCTGGGAGGTTTTATGTATGACACATTTAGACAGCTATTAAAACATGGCAAAACTTCTTCATTGCCCATTGCCCATGGATTGACATTAATGGCCCTTGAATTGCCTTGGTTTGTCTTTTTTTTTTTTTTTTCAGGTAACTTACTACATTTTAACCTGGTTTTACCTACTCTTTTTTTTTTATTAAAGATTTTTATTTATTTATTTGATAGACAAAGATCACAAGCAGGCAGAGAGAGAAGGAAGGGAAGCAGGCTCCCTGCTGAGCAGAGAGCCTGATGCCAGCTCAATCCCAGGACCCTGAGATCATGACCTGAGCTGAAGGCAGAGGCTTAACCCACTGAGCCACCAAGGCATCTCTGGTTTTACCTACTCTTTATGATTATATTTACTGTCTAGCTTTTCCACTGAAATTTAAGTTCCATAAAAGCAGGAATCCTTGTACATTAATTCAGCATATATACCAAATGCTTAAGACAAAGAAAACACTCAGTAAGTAGTGTTGAACAGATGAAATCTGTTCATTCATGAAAATATGAATAATGATGGATTCTTCTAAAGAACATCATTTATTAAGCAACAGCTATGTTAATATCTATACACTATTTCTGATGAAGAAAAAACAACTAAAGATACCCTTATTCTAGAAGTTTACTAATATAAATACTAAAATGAAAAAACATAAATAATTATAATATGGGTCAAGAATAAAGTCAAGAGAGTTTCAATTTCTTCTGACAAAAGTGTCAGGAAAAGTTTTATGGTGAGGGACCAAGGATAGCCGTGAGGTGAAGGCACAACTGTTAGACTTCTTCTCTAGAGCTTTCTTCATCACCAGTTTCTGTGGGAGGCTTAGTAATCCTCAGAGTCCTGGGGTCTCTTCTTAAGGGTAGTGATCTTCTTCCCAGTCTATTTTTGTATGGCCAGCATACAAGAACAATTATCATTTTACAATTTCCTTGTGATTCACTTTTTCATTTATTAAAATAAACATGACATTTTACCTGTGGATCATTGGATGTTTTAATATTGTGATATTAACAAATGTGAATCTGCCCTGTTATTATTCATATTTCTAGATTTCTTGAGAATTTTTATAAATTTTGTTTAAAAGACTGTATCTATTTCTAATTTATTTGTCTGTATACTGTTTTTATTTATATAACTGTATACAGATATATATATATACATACCCTTATATTTATATATTACATATGTATATATACTATATGTGTATTTATATTTACATTTATAAAAGTATATACTGTTTATGAAAATATATTACCTATTTATAAGATATACCATATGTGTATACGAATATTCATATATATTCATTAAAGGGAGAGAGAAAGAGAAATGTAGAGGGAGAGACAGAGAGAAATCAGGAGTCTATAATCCTGTCCTTTAAAAAGCAACTACTTGGGTGCCTGGGTGGCTCAGCAGGTTAAAGCCTCTGCCTTCAGCTCAGGTCATGATCCCAGAGTCCTGGGATCGAGCCCCGCATCAGGGTCTCTGCTCAGCAAGAAGCCTATTTCCCTGGCTCTCTCTGCCTGCCTCTCTGCCTATTTGTGATCTCTGTCTGTCAAATAAATAAAGTAAAATATTAAAAAAAAAAAAGCACCTACTTTTGGATATCAAAGAACTAGTTTTATGAACAACAGTGTGCTGGGCCAAAAATACTGCATAGCTATGTAGGTGAATTGAGTAAACTGGACCACATGGACAACTCTTGTTATTGATGTTAGGAATAAGCTAGAGCCTAGAACTGAATGGTTTGATTTAGGTTGGCTATTTCTCTAAGCTCATGACCTAAAATAACATCGGTTGCATGCCTTTAGTAGGAAAGAAAGACTGTAAAGATCTACGAAGAAAGTCAAACAAAACTCAAGAGACCCAGGAAGCCAGAGAAAAAGCCCCTCCATGCCCAGAGCTCTTACCCAAGCATTCTTGCCTAGGCATCTCCTGAGCAGAAGCGCAGGCCAGCTGTCCCCTGGCTATCCCAGTCTGTGGGAGGGAGAAGAAGTAGAGGGAGGGAATAAGGGCCACAAAGACAGATAGATGACTGTGTTTTCATTGAGTAGTAGTAGTCCCCAGTCCTACTTCTGAGTCCAGGTCTCAGGGAAGAGGAGGGTCAAAGAGGAACCTTCATTCTGTAAATTCTGGACCCTGATCTATGCCCTTGAACTTGATCGATAAGGGGCTGTTCTCCTGGAAAGTAAAATGAAGGAACCAGCAGAAGAGGATGGTGAAGAAGACTTGTTTAACCGGAGCCTGTAACTGACAATACAAATTGAAAAAACAATATGAATGTATAATAGAATTCCAACTTACAAGGTAAAATACAGGGGAAAATGTTGATGTTAAACTTCAAACAGAAAAGCCTCAAAGGGAACAAATAAAGAATGAAAATTAAGTAGCAAAATCCTTCGTTCAGTTTTTAGACAACAAAAATTCCATTTACATTATAAACAAACCCAAAGATATTCTATATCATTTTCATGTTACAGAAATAAATTTTATAATAGGAAGTAGTATATCTTTGCACATTAACCATGTATGTGTTTTAGCTGGTGCTGAAGAAAACAATTTCATTACTTCTTGAATCTGCTAACCTCAAAACTTCCAGAATGAGTTTGGCTAAGTGCAGAGAAAAGTTAGGGTTTTAAAAATGCAGAGGTAGGAAAATGAGCACTGGAAGACCATTCTCTTTGACTAGCTATTTCGTTCATGCTCTTTCACCTCTCTCTTCTTTTTGCATTGGCTTTTTGTTGTTGTTGTTGTTCTAGGAAAGGCAAGATCTGAACATAAATTCTGATGCTCTATAGAGAACATTCGCAGACAACACATGTTATGAAATTTCTTCAAATGATTGTGGCTTAAACCTTATATATGCTAACACAAATTAACAACAGCAAATGACTCATTAACTATTACTTAATATTTTTTGGCCTTACATTCATTTTTTTTTAACACTGAGCAGGTTTTATCAGGTATTTTGAATATTGGAAAGCTTCATATTTCAAAAGATATTGTTTACATATAGTTTGCACACATCATCTTCAGTATGTTATTCACTGTTGATAATGCATTGTAATGGATCTATTTATGATCTATTGTTTATATAAACTAAAAAGAAATTGAAATATACAATTTGTTTTCCTAGGGAAGTGTACTAATTAATGATTTATTTGCTCAAGAAAGTATGCATACTTTTAAAGATAATTTATTTTATTTATTTATTTATTTTTAAAGATTTTATTTATTTATTTGACAGACAGAGATCACAAGTAGGCAGAGGCAGGCAGAGAGAAAGAGGGGGGAAGCAGGTTCCCTGCTGAGCAGAGAACCCCATGCGGGGCTTGATTCCAGGACCCTGGGATCATGACCCGAGCCAAAGGCAGAGGCTTTAACCCACTGAGCCACCCAGGCGCCCCAAAGATAATTGATTTTATTATCAGAAATTGAATCATGGATATTGGGGATTAGAGTTCAGTTTTCCGTTATCTACCATATTGAATGAGGAGAAAAAAAAACTTAAGAATATGTGTAGTGAAGTAAAAATGTGTATTGTTCAACACTATTTAACATTTTTGGTTGCTCATTTGGAGACTTATTTTATCTTCAGTGTGATAATATAGTTTTTCCTTAAAATATGCTTTAATCTCTAACGGAAGAGGAGTCATTTTTGCACTGTCCTTCTGAATTTAGCTCTGCTATATGAAATAAAGAAGTGATGCCGAGAGAAAGTATATTTTTAAGAAAGGAGAAGAAGGTATTGTTTAAAAATTAAAGGTTTTATATGGTTGTATGGATTCTGATTCATATAGGAGCTTGATAGGTAGCCTCTAAGATGTCCCTACTAATCTCTACATTCTGGTATTTATGACCTTGGGTAATTCCCCTTGAGGAATTGCTTCTAACCCACAGATTACAGCAACAGTAAAAGGATGTCATTTCCATAACTAGGTTAAAAAATATTGTGATTTCTGCCTTGCTAGCTGAATCTCTTTATTGCTGTCTTGGTTTGAATGCTTTGAAATAATGAGCTGCGTTTTAGAGAACCTCATGTGACAAAAAAACAAAAAACCTGAGGCCGTCAGTCCAATAATCTGTGAGGAACTGTGTCCTGTCAACTATGTGAACTTGGAAGACAATCTTTCTCCAGTCAAAACTTAAGAATCTTGACTGCAGTTCAGGAACACTTTGCAGCCCCAGAATAAAAGATTCAAGTAAACTGAGCCTGGATTCCTGATTCACAAAAACTGTTGTTTTAAACTATGGAGTTTTAGGGTAATTTTCTAGGCAATAGTAGATAATCAATACACTGAGATATAAACATGTTTCCTTATTTTGCCTGCAAGGTATATGAGATAACAGAATACTTCATTATGGCTTATGTAAAATCATGTTTTAGAATCTATAATTAATGGGGAGATAAACGTAGGAGTTTGTGATGCTTAAATACTAAAATCCCATGCTTAGCATGTGTTTTATGCATGTGCTCACATTCTAATGTAATTTGCATTATTTTAGATGCATCGTGTATGACAACTGAAGTGTGCATATTATTTTGGAATAATCTTATCTGTAGTTAATAGAGATTATTTAATAGCAGGTAATATTTGAAGAAACAGCTATTATAAATCTCATATTTTATAAACATTCTTAATTTCAAGTTTCATACATGTGGTTTAAAAATTAGCATGAATTAATGGTTAGCTTTCAAAATAAACCAAAGATCAATTTATTTTAAGGTAACAACACTTCCTCTATTTAAGAATGTTTTGCTTAGTTTCAAGATAATTCACTCATATTCTGAAACAAATTTGAAGGCATTAAACCACTGTCATAACATGTGGTGAATCCTAACATGTGCTTATTGCTTTGCTGAAACACAAGAAAGAGCGTATACAGCAATAGTATTTAAAATGCACGGCTTATGTTTGACTCTGGGTGACAAGCAAGTGACAATGATAGATCCAAATGCAATCCTGACTTAGAGCGTCAATTAGGAAAATGGCAAAGGCCTTCCCAACATTATAAATTACTCTGTGAATGCCAGTAACAAAAGCTCTCACTGCCAGTAATTTTGCATGATTACAGTTTGGACAAAAGATAGCTGATAAAGGTGAAGCCTTATTATTTATGATGCTGAAACATATTTCTTACCAGATGTATGACTTCAGCATAATCAAAACAATTTCTACGACTCTAAAACACACCTATGTGAAACAAATTGCAGATTGAAGCCAGATGTTTATGTCTTTAAATTACAACACTAGGATTTTTTTTTTTTTTGAGATATTAAGATCCAAGTTCTTAACATTCACATAGCAGGTTCTTTTCTATGAAAAGACATATATGCATATCTTGATTATTAGTTACATCAGTTACTGATGATGACAAATGAATGATTATAAGATTAGCTGCCTCGTCAGAATGCCTTAGAATAATAGTGTCAATACTATATATACTTTGTTAGCTTTAGATTTTCAGGAAAGAATACAAAGTTTACATTTTACTTTGTGTGACAAACAAGTGGGGGATCTCTTATAATAGAATTTATAAAGTACTTTATGTTACCCTTAAAACATAGTACATTTCTGGACTCCCTGCTGCTCATGGTGTGATGTATTGTTTGCTGATGCATGTGCTAATAGTGTCAAGCATCTCCCAAATAATAATACCATAAGTTTATCACTCTGACCCTTTGACCATTGGTTCTTGAGTCTCATCTTTAAAAATGGAAAACTTTAAGGATTAAGGAGGATATAATAGTTTTTTGTTTAGGTTCATAAAATTTAAAGTTAAAAACTACCTTAAATTTTATGAACTTTAAGCCCTGTATTTTCCTTCTATGGAAACAAGAACTCAGAAAAGTTAAGTGACTTCTTTGAGGTCAGTAAATTGGAAACTTCAAATAATGTCATGAAAAGTCAAGATCTATTAGCAGAGCAAAATGTCTTCTTGAAAGACAGTTAACACCATACATAATTGTTCTATCCTCTCTGAATACTTAGTATCGAGTAAAAAAAAAAATGTAGAAACCACTCTGGATACTTCAAACAGAAAGGGGTTTATCTCAAGGTATTGATTACCAAGACATTAGAAAGTGCTGGAAGGGCCATCATGAAGGAAGATACTGCTGAACACAGAAAATAACTGGCTTCTCCTTTCCTTCTGTGCTTCCAAACTCCCATTATTTGTGCATTGGGGAAAATTGAAGAAGATAGAAGACAAGAGAATCTTAGACCTGTGGTTTGCAGGCTTCAGCCCAAGAGGTATAAAAGGAATTATAAAATTGATTTTGGAATGGATAGTAAACAGGAATGACATAATTAGAAACAGGTCCTTTTGATTCCTGTAAAAGTAATGCATGTTCTATGTTCTCTATTCTACAGTATTTCCATAGAAATATCAACATTTTAATGATTTTTCTCGGTGGTCAAGTTAGGAAAGAGAAAGGGGGACAGGTTAAATTTCAGTTCATATCAAAATAGAGAAATTAAATTTCCAGCCAATGAAGCACACATCAATATCCTTCTACTTATGAATGACACAGAGAGCTCATTCTTTACTTAAACTGTGGACAGATGCTCAGCACTGAACGAAATGGAGAGTTTTTTTCTGTGCCAACAAGATTTGGCTGTGCCCCCAAGTAGAGTTTCTCTTTTGTCTGTATACTTACCTTGAAATGGATCTCAGATCTTTAGATTTCTAATAGAATTCACTTAACAAGAGATCAATTTAGCAGCAGTGTTTTAAGCAAAAGTAATCTAAGAAAGACTAAGGAGAGGTCTCCTTCAAAATTTAAATTAGATATCTCTTTTAAGCTTTTCTTCTTATTGGGGAGCCTGAGTGGCTCAGTTGATCAAGCAACTGATGCTTGATCTCATGGGTGGTCATTTGTGAGAAGGAGCTTCATGCTCAGTGAGAAATCTGTTTGAGATTCTCTCTCTCCTCTACCTCTGCCCTTCCCCTTCCCCTCTCTCTAAAAACAAATAAATCTAAAATTTTTTCTTCTTACTGTTAAGAAGAGGTCTGCCTCTTTTCGACAGCTTGTAATATTTCTTTCCTATTTCTTTGGAGTAATTTATGTCTTACTTCAAGTCTTCAGAGTATATTCACCAGCAGACACACAGGCCAGTTCTTCAAGAACTCTACATATTAAAGTTGGGTTTCCCAGGAAGAAGAGTTCAAGAAGTTTATTTCTGTGTAGGAAGTTTCCTGGAGAATGAATTTGGGATCAACATTTGCAAGGAGCTAAAGAAGCAGGAGTAGCAAGAGGTAGAAGGTGAGCTCAGATGCAGTCACAATAAGGGCTTCAGTCTGTTTCAAAAGGAACTCTGGACCTAGCACTGTTCTCCTTGAACTAGAATAAAGCAGCTGAGATTTTACACCTTTCACACAGACTAGTCTTGGATGTGGCTGCCCTATGACAGGGGTGTCTCTTTGAATGATGATTTCTTCAGCCAAGGGCAACCACCCTGAAGAGGTATTAAGCTATGAGCTGCCATTAACAATATCAGGGTCTGGGGAAATGAGAAGTTCTGAAGGAGAGTTCTGGGTTTGTACCAGTGTCCATGACTAGAGGGATAGTAGATTCTCCTGTATGATGACTTTTTTTTTTTTTAAATGTGAGTTTTAACCATATTGTTTGACTTTCATTGAGCAAATATTTTACCTCTTACAAAATCTACCATAGTGTCTCTAAGATGATGCTAATAATACTCAAAGCAACAATTACTTTTGCCCCTACCCAGACTTTCTGCCTCCTGGCCCTCTTTCCTCACACCTTATTTTATTAACTGGGGCATAACTCATCATTGAGTTACCCCTTTGGGGGCCACATTACTTTACTCACTTCACTTATTTAAATACTGATAAATTCCTTGCCTTTGCTTCTGGGATGCTTTCTCTGTCCCTTCATAGTAAGGTGGAGCTCTTCTGTGTCAGTGAAGGCCTCAGGGTTTTCCTTGGAACTTAAAGAATAACTCTTGATGGCTAGAGTCAACAACATAACATGAGAATGCAAAGTTGTCTCGGTGAGCTGGAGAAATTCATAGCCTTGTTTTCTTCCACAGGACCCTCAAATAAGAAATAGGGTTCACTCCTATGTGCCTGACTCGAAAAGAGAGTACAACATCATCGCCAGAGTGCATTGCATCTCTGACCTTTGAAAGGGAGAAAAGGAGCTCATCTGCTGCCCTCATCCATGCTCCCTCCCCCACAACTCATGAAGCCAGTATAATTTAACATCCTACATTTCCATTCTTAGTTATTTCCTCGCTGGGAAAGCAGGATAAAAATCCTTCTGTCATAAGATGCTTATCTCCATGTTGGAAAAAACAGACTGCTGGGTATTTCTTTTATATATATTTTTTCTGAAACTCTCAGATGCCCCTGAAGCCTTTCCAAACATATTTGGGACAAATTTATCCACACCAAAACTGAATCTGTGATCTTTGCCTTTGCATGACCCCAAGGTTACTAGCTTTCTAATTAGAGGTAGGGAAGCTGACTGCCCTGAGTTGATAGGATCTAAGCTGTGTGGAAAACAACCTCACTAGCTCTCTAATATGAAATGATACATCCAGTCCAAACTTTTGCACTCGGTTTTGCTGTCAGAGAGTAGCCAATGTCGCCTTCTACTTTTGAAGCTCCCAAATAGCTCTCCTAACACTGAGAATGTGACGGCTCGGTTCTGACATGGGAAAATCTAGGTTTCTTCAGAAAGACTTTGTTATGCATCAATATTGGACAGGCTTGTGCAGCCTGCCCTAATTTTCCACATCCTGCCTCCACTTTGCCTATGTGCAAGTCTTTTCTCCTTGATGCTGATATCTGGTAACAAACCTGGCATACAATTTCCTATAACAGTCCTCATTACCGAAAACACATTCAAATGCTCTCAGCCGCAGTGACAGACACATTTGTGAATTTGAGATCATAGAAATCCTAATGGTGACCCCTGAAAAAAATGTATCAAATTTCATTGCTTCTCCCTCTGACGCCTGACACTTTTCTTACCCAGTGGCAAGTTCTCAACACAACTTAGTCCTTCTTTCTAATCTCTGGCACATTTCTTTTTCACTTTTTTGATATAGCATATAGTTTCAATCTTAAAGGCTCACTGTACAAGTCTGTTTTAGCAGATGAAGAAAGCATAGGTCCTAGAAACCACCAAATCATAACTGCCTTTTGAGGAGAATACCCAAAATTTTCAGAAAATTTGAGTCTTTCAAAGCAGGGTTGAAGAGTAGTAGTGACTTGATGGAACTTAGTGCATACTACCCAGTTACTTCATGAAATGTTCTGTAAACATCATGTCTTAAACAGTGCACTCTGTCCCCCAAAGCAGGAATATGCCAATTCATTTTTTTCCTTAACTTTCTTATGACACTGAAATCAAATACAATGGAAGTGTTCAAACCAAACTCCCAGCTGAGATTTAGATGTATCTTCATCAATTATAGTGAGGCTGCTAAGTACAGCATCTTCGTTTGTGGATTTTAGATGTGAGCTTAAATTGTCCAGATATGCCTTTCACCAAAAGCCAGCCTCTATTTTTTCCCTAGTCTAACTCTGAATCACAACCACAATGTTCTTGGATTATCCCCAAACGCAAACTTCTGTCCAAGCCAGTTTGTGAGCTACATGGTTTCTACCAACATGTGTCATAGAAAAAGCTTAGGTAGTTTGCATTGAGCAGCATAAGATATTAATTCCTAAACACACTCACACACACACACACACACACACACACACACCCTTCAAATCAGGCTTCTTTCTAAAAATTATATTAAAGATTTCTAAGAGCAGAGACTTTCTTTCTCCACTTTCCATCAAACTGTCAACCACTAAAATCGCTCCTATCTTATACAGAACAATTGAACTAAATCTCAAATTGACAATACTACTTCTTACTTACTATTTTCTGCAACTCTGGCTTCCTGTCCCTCAAGGAAGCTTATTAAATTATTAAGGTATTATTAAATACCTATTGATTTACCTATTATTAAAGGAAGCTTACAAAATCTTCACACATGAGTAGATCTAATTCCAGGAAGAAGGATAAGGTTTATCCTACTGGCAACAAGGAAAAGTAAAATCATGTTTATAACGTTATATCAAAAGTAAACAGCAACAGACATTGTACCAACAGATTTCTCTGTTGTAAAGAAAGAAAATATCCTTTAGCAATAAAATTAAGAACGGTTTTTAAAGACAAACTTTAAGAAATTACAGATTGAAGATGAAAAACCTTTAATATCTATATGTAGGAAGGACTAAAGAACAAAAATCAGAGAAGTCTGGACCTGTTAGCACATGTGACTAAAAAGAGACAACAGGAGGATACCCAGCAGAAGCAATTCAAAACACATCACTCTCATCACAACATCCTGATAAGCATTTTTGCAGTTTATTCCATTCAATTATGCTTTTAATAACTGCATGTCAATATAGATCTAGTTTTCATTTTATAAGTGAGGATTCTCAACTTCTGTTGCAGTTTTACAGATCCATGGATCTTTTTTTTAGATTAGCATATAAACTAAATGGATTCCACGTGACTATCATAGTCAAGATTTGGAGTCTAAAGTGAAAAAAACAGTGTGTGTGTATATACACACACACACACACACACACACACACACACACACACACACACTGTTTTATATATATATATATGGAGTAATTCCTGAACATGCCATGTACAAAGGAAATGTTTTTCATGCTTAGGACATTTCCCCCTCACCTCTCCTTTTTTCCTCCCTCCTATTCACTTATTCAGAATAATTTTATGAATTTTCAAGTACAACTTGTCAACTGATTTCTATGAGCACATCAGGATTATAAGCAGGAAAGTTAAAGAAAGAAGCCACTATATATATATATAGAGAGAGAGAGAGAGAGAGAGAGCAAGAAATGATGAAATATCCACAAAAACTAGTAGTAACTTAGAAAGTTTAGTAAATAAGATTATTAAATTATAAGCCATTTGGCTGTTGAAATAGGTTTCACACATGAGTACTAAATTTCAGAGATCTTTGCTTTTGCTCTATTACTCACTGTAATCCTAATTACCCTTACCTCAAAATGGCATGAAGAGATAAAATTAATGGGTATATGTTTAAAGCAGTGTCATGAACAGAGGGGAAATATACAGAGTAGGTGTTAAGATTCATTTTAAATGTGTATACAATTAGATTGGACAATGGGGAAGAATGTTTTGCCCAACTCAGTAAGACTATTATTCTGTATTTGGTAAGAACTTGAACTTATTTGCCTTTTTAGGAGGCAGTGAAAAATTGTTTCTTTTTTTAACAAAACTACCTATCAAAATGGGATTTCTCTTAAAAACATGGTCTGTTTGCAGTGTTAGTTTTTCTACTAATAATGAGGCAGTATAGTATATGTGAGTCACTGTTATAATCCCAATAACTCTAAATTTTATCTTGGTTGTATTTCACATCATTTTGCTTCTCAGTTCACATTTCTTTTGAATGAAGTTCTAGTGTGATCAATAGATATCTAAATTATATTCTTTAAAACCACTTTTTAGTACTATTTTATCGCATTGTCTACTGTGTCAGCTCTGTCTTCCATTTTTATCAATCAAAATGTGAAACTTGAGAAGTTGTTCATGATGTTGGATTATGTGGGTTCATAATAATGAAATGGAATATGGGTGGGTGTGTAAGATATGTGTTATATGTGTTTATATATGTATATGACCAATTTATATCTATCCATCCATCCGTCCATTCCCCCATCTATCTTTATATATTTTATCCCAAGAAATTCATTCCTTAAAGATAACGTCTATGCATTAGGAAATGGATGTCATCTACAGGAATAGATATTCATATACTGTACTTCTGTTTTAAGGAAATCTCAGTTCTTTCTTTCTTGGTTTGTTCTTGCTTGAGTCTTGACAGTTTACAAACCATTTCTACTATGCTATCACAGAGATTTTTCTAAAGCACAGAGCTTCCATGTTTCCCTTTATGTCCTAAATCCTATGGGATAGAAGTCCAAAATTTATAGTGAATCCACAAAGGAGGGAATCTGCTGTTTTCATAGAATCAACATTAGTCCTCCCCTACTTGGTAACAATGCTTTGATTTTTCTCTATGTAAAGCAGTCTGTCTTCCTGGGTTGCAAATCCTATGAGATATCAAATCAAAGTTTATGTTGTATCCCCAAAGGAGGGAGTCTAGTGCTTTCACCAGACCAGTATCAATCCCTACTTATCTGGTAACCAGTACCTCAGTTTTTCTTCTCCTATGATGCATACAACATCTTTGGGGGCAGAGACTATGTTGGACATGGAACTCACACTTGTCAAACTGCTCTTTACCTTCTGGGCCTTTACATTTTGAGAGAGAAATGAGTGGAAAAGGGTTGTAGTGATTGAATCAAGACTTGAACTCTGCTTACTTCTGGTTAAATCCTCTCATTTTGTCTTAATTTTTTCCTGAGACTCAGATCCTCAGCTTCTACATTGATTCTAAGAGATGTAGCAGATGGTTCCAATTAGCTTTGGTATCGTTGCTTTTGCATAAATAAGAGAGTTCTTGCTATTATTTATAATCAAAAGATCCCCATTAATCCAGTGTTCATGATGGGCTCTTTGCCTACTTCTTCTACTCTAACCACTCAAGATATCCTCCTCTTATAGTTCTTACTCATCTCTGTGCCTTTTTAATGGCAATTCCATTTGCCTGGATGCCTTTTCTGGCAACTTTCCTCTTTATAAACCTACTTATTCTTATCTTTTCCTTTCAGTTGTTTCTCTTGGGAAGTCAATCTTATGGTTCTTAACTTCTCATATTAGAATAGGTTCCTCTTCCACACATTCCAATTGCAAGAAACTTATGCAAACTTTAATCATAGCAATGATACTGTAGGTGATTGCTTACTTCTTTATCAGTCTCCTCCATGAGAAATAGTTGCTCCAGGGGAAGTTCTGTGCCTAAATCCTTGCGCCTTCAGGACCCACCATATTATCTCCTTACAAAAAACATAAGAAAGTATTTGTTGAGTAGTTAATGACTGGGTGTTCTCAGGCTTATTAAAAAAAAAAAAAAAAAGAAAGTTCTAGATATTATAATTATTATATATTAGAAAGCCCTGAAATGCATTTCAAACTTAGAATTGTTCTTCACATGCCCATAAAAGTTAACATTGACATTCCAGTGAAAATCATGGGACATTGGCTGATACCCTGTGTTTGAAAATAGTAAATAAGCCGGGATAACTATCATAACTAGAGGGATCATAGTGTTACTGTCCAAACTGTGACACTTTTTAAAAAGATATTTATTTATTTATTTATTTATTTATTTATTTATTTGAATGCGAGAGAGAGAGAAAGCACAAGCTGTGAGAAGGGCAGAGGGAGAATTCAACTCCTGGTTGAGCAGGGAGCCTGATGTGGGCCTTGATTCCAGAACCCTGGGATCATGACCTGAATTGAAGGCAGACACTTAACAGATTGAACCACACTGGCATCTTAACACTTTTTTGGGGTGACAGGAGATCATGCATATCAATTGAGCCCCAGTGGCACCTCAACACTTTTTTTGGGTGGAGGGGAGATTGTGCATACAAGCCAGGGGACAGGCAGAGGGAGAGGGAGAGAATCTCAAGCAGACTCCATATTTACCCTAAGCCTGACGTGGGGCTTGATCTCACAATACTAAAATCATGACCTGAGCTAAAACAAGATTCGGATGCATAACTGACTGAGCTACCCAGGCGCCCCCAAACACTGACACTTTTGAAAGAGAAAGAGGATCTGTTGTGCCAGGACAACTGTTACAAACTGGCAGTGTATGGCTAAACTAGAATACCTGGTCGTATTAGTTACAATTAACTGACTAGGTAGGAGAGATCCAGCAAGGTAAATATTTCTATAATCACTATTTTGATGGTGATGTGTGCCGTAGAGCAGTATTTTACCCAACATCTTCAGTCTGATTATAAAATAGATATTTAACAGGCAAGTAATAATTGTAATTGTAATTTTGCTATTTATTTATTTATTTTTAGGCTAACATCTATCTAAATTGTTTTAAAGACAGGAGGCCACCCTCCTTCCTACCACCTTTTCTTCAGACCCAGCTGGCTAATGACAAATATTTTAAAAGTGTTTCTTAGGGATACTTTTGTTTATTTCAAAGACATTAATAATATTTGTTTATAATATCTTTATGTTCAAGCTATTTTACCTCCTTGGAAATACAAAAAATTCTTGGATTTAGAAAAAACATCTTTTAGTTTCATTTGTCTTGAAGCCCCATGTTCAGTAAGTTGAATAACAATTTGTCCTAAAATCCAGCACTGCTCAATCTATTATTGATGTGCAAGTGAGGGATCCTTAGGGTGAAGAGCTAAGGACTCCTACTACTAAGTACTCATGAAAAAGGCTTTAAGCATCCCTTGCCCGCCAGTCTCCTCTATTTCCTTCCATATTCTACATTCCTGCCCCAGTTTTGAATGAAGTCTGTGAAAAAAGACATTTGACATTGACTTTACCTTTTGTCCAAATTGAGTGCTTGAAGAAACACGTCTGAGAATATTCTGGTGAACTTTCCCTGACATTTAAAATCTGCTAGGCACTACACTATTCCCAAGAGTTGCTCTGCCATTGGGGCTAAAATCTATTTTGTCTGTCACAAAATGTGGAATAAATTTAGAGATTAAAAGGAGATCTTTAACTCTCTGGTTAGCAATAATATTGTCTCCAAATAGCAATCATCCTTTCTCAGGCATATGCAATGGGGCCCTAGTGGAAATCCATGTAATCTTTGAAAGAAATAAATGTTACTAGTTCAATCATAGAGGAAAGAAATATAGAGAGCTATGAAGTTGGATAACAGAGTAAGTATATATGCCTTTGGAGGGCCAATGGAGCATAACAACAAGAGTGTGAAACCTCTTAAGAATAGTTTCCATTCTTCTGGGGATGCCAGAGAGGCTGATAAGCCTCAAGGATGTCCTTCATAAAGAGGAACATACATTGACATAATCATCTGCATCGTATGCGGTTCCTGGATACTGGAAGCAAAAAGGGCAGAACCATCAGGGAGCAGGCCCAGAAGTGATACAAAGAAGAAAGAATGTCTCTATGTAGGAAGAGATGAGAGTGGATATAGATACTCTGAAAGTTCAGCACAGACCATGTTGGCCTGGGAAATCTGGAGACAGAAAATCAAGGCACATAACACCAAAGTTTTACATACAAAGTTGAGAAAAGTAATTTTGCTGTCATGGTTGTTATGCATGCATAAATTTTGAATTACAGCATTTCCCAAGAATTCTGTGACTACCTCCTTCAATTTAAGTAGATGTGATATTGATATTGAAATATTGATCTTATAAAGTTTTTGTAATTTCTTGCCACGATCCCAGATTTTAAAAACAATATATAAAAGTTATATTATACCTTTTGTTTTTTCCAATGGAAACTACAGTAGAATATCTCCAGGTAGTTTAAAATTCTGTGAAATCCTAATTTATTAAAAATTTCAGCATGTACTCTCTGTCCATAAGAGAAAGAACTGGAAAGGAAGAATCATCTACACTGCTATCTACCTTTGCTACAATGAAAAAAAAAAGTAAATATGCTTTTGAACATATCAGACACTCTCCATAAGTATTTGGTAAACTGAGCACAATTAAGTAGAATGGAATAAGAAACTGGAACAATATCTTAGTTTAAAAGTAAGTTCATTCATATATTTCAACTATGAATAATATCCTAGGCACTTTGGTAAATGCCAGGAAGTCATATATAAGACAAGATTTCCCCTAAAATCTATCTATAAGGGAAGGTAGCTGTAAGAAAGGACAGATAACAATAATTTGCCAAATACCATAAAAAAATATGTCTAAGAAAGTGGTACAGAGGAAATCTGTGTTAGAGAAAGACGAGGTCAGAAAAGTCTTTACAAAGTATGCATTGTGAAGAAATAATGATCAAGAATAGGAAAAGTGCATGGGCGTCTGTGTGTCTCAGTACGTTGGGCCTCAACCTTCTACTCAAGTCATGGTCTCAGGGTCTTGGGATCCAGCCCCACATCTGGCTCCCTGAATAGGAAAAGGGCATTTAGGATGGAAAGACAAATTTATTCAAAAACAAATGAACAAAATGCCAAATGTAAATTCCTGGAAGTATAATTAAATCATTATTGCTATGAGTCCAAAGATTATCCTCAAGGAGGGAGAAAGAACAGATTATGGAGAATTTTTAGAATCTTTTAGGCTGTGATAAGGATGGAGGCCATTCGTCCTAGTAAGGAAAGCTATTACAATATAGACATCTTGAGGGCAGGCCAGGTTGTTTTCTGTATTTAATCCTTAGAATATGAACAGTGTGTAACATATAGATGAGTAGATGAGCTACAGATTTTTGTTTGTTCATTTGTGTTTTTTTGCCTTCAGTGACAGAAGAAATGGACAAGTGATCAAGAGTTTTTACTAGAGTGATACTATTATTAGGTGTGTAACTTAATTCAATATATTTGACTGTAAAGTATAATACATTGAAGGAAGTTTTAAACCTGAGAATCTGGAAAACAGATTAAAAAACTTTAAAAAAAAGAGTCCTTGTAAGATGTAAGATTGTGGATTAAGGTAATAGGAGTGAAGGGGCTGAAAGAGCATGGGTGTGTGACATAGCAAACAAGTAAAGAAATGATATTTGGTAATTTGTTCAAAGTGAGGTCATAGGGGAAAGAAGAAGCAGAAGGTAATTCACATTTTATTATATAAATGATTTAAGAGCATTGCCATCTGAATTAGGGATTGTGAAAGAAATTTGTAGAGGCTCGTGGAGAAAGGAAAGTTCACTTGAGTTCATGTGTTGACATGAGTCATGCTTAGGCTATATCTGAACCCCAAATCAAGTATTTATTTCATCCATCTCAGTAGAAATCAGAAATGGCAATTTATTCTGTTAGCACCAGAGAAACCCAACCTGTGTTTGAATGCACCAATATGCAAGTAGCAACATGGCCACTTTGAGTACCACTTAAAATTTTTGACGTTTTATGTCTATTGGGCTGGCTGTCTTTCTGCAGATATAAGCTGGGTTTTCCCAAAATCGGCATATACACCTCATCAGGTCAAGAAATGTGGACTCTGAGCTGTAATAAATAAAATTAACCTAACAATCACTTTCCAAAGTTGCTATATCAGATATTAATTAATACCTTGCTCTAATTTCTGATTTAGGCATTTGCTTCTTCATTCTGGACAGTTCCTCTCTGTGTTGCATCTCTGGTCTTAGACCTGCTTTGTAATTTCAGTGAAGATACAAGCCTATAAACAACTTTAGAGTTCCTCTGTCAAGAGTTTGAAACCATTGTGAGAATTCAAGGAGAGGATGAGGAAAGGACACAAAAGATTCAATAAAAGGATTAGAAGACAAAGTCTAGTAAAAAAATGTTAAGCACGCTGAACAGACAGAAGTAACTTCAGATAACTTGGAAATGCATTGCTGGGGAATCAGAAGTGTTGTTCAGACAATACGAAAAAGAGGCTGCCATTAAAGCTCTGGCAGTTATTTTCCTCACTTTCACAAGGATTTGCTTGGATTCTTTTTTTGTACTAACATTATAATATCACATTAAAAACATTAGTCACACTTTATGGAGGCATTTATGGATAAAATATAGAGAAATTATTCTAATTTATGTAGACATTTATAGCTAAAAACAACAAAAAAAGCACTCATTTACTAAAGAAGCACAATGCAGAGCTGCATAACTTAAATTTGCATTATAATTTTCAATAAACACGAATTTTGCATAGGAATAACTTTGAATCAGTAGCAATTATATTTTATTTTTGCATATTTGTATGAAAAATAGCACAATAAACTTAGATCTTAAAATTGCCACGAATAACAACTCAAGTTTGTGTGCTATACCAGAGTAGTAATAATCATATCAGTGACAACAAAAAAACAAAAATTTGAGAACTAGCAATAAACTTACTACAATGAGCTTGCTACATTTAAGAGATATACTTTTGAGATTCAGGGAGTTCCATTGTAGTCAAAGTGCTAAGTATTTGTAAAAATGATACCATTATCCTTCCTACCTCACAAAAATCCACATATTTGCATATATGATTATTAATAAAATGTACAAGTGGGAAGAAACTTCATCTTAGATTTTCTCTTGCTATAGCATTTCTCTTATTTTTTTTTTTCTTACAGCAATAAGAAATTTTTGCTTATTGTTTATCTGCAGTTTAGGACCATTTGTATATCTGATGGACATTAAGAATACTTTGGAAAATGTTAACATTTACTATATTTTGCTTAAGATTTAAAGAGATTATACAATCTCCTGAGTCCTATCTAGAGAGCTCATATGAAGAATTTTTATAATTACAGATTTTCCTTTGTGGATTAAAATTCTCCCTCAGAAGCTCATTTCTCCTTTCTTAATCAGTTTTTATTTTATTTTATTTTTTTTAAAGATTTTATTTATTTATTTGACAGACAGATCTGAAGTAGGCAGAGAGGTAGGCCGAGAGAGAGGAGGAAGCAGGCTCCCCACTGTGCAGAGAGCCCGATGCGGGGCTCGATCCCAGGACCCTGGGATCATGACCGGAGCTGAAAGCAGAGGCTTTAACCCACTGAGCCACCCAGGTGCCCCACTTAATCAGTTTTTAAATATCTCTTCTAGAACAGTATTTTTTACAGTCACATTTTTGATGTGTTTATCAAAGTGGGATTTCGAATTGTTGTATGTATAATCTTGATGTTTTAGCTCTTACCATGTCATAGAACCTCTAAGATAGAACTGTATTTTGAAGATGAAAATCTTCTACATAGGTAACATGAACAAGTGTGAGAGTTAAAGACTCTTGGAAGTCCTAATTATAGGGTGGTCTCCATAATTTGTGAGATTTACCTCCAGAAACTTATTCTGGTCCTCACAGCTAATAACAGAGAAAAATTCCTTCATGCTTCTGGTAAGGGAAGAAAAAGGGAAGAATTCTGAAAAATAGCAGAGCATTCTGTTTTTCTTAATAAAACCTGTCCTCAGGAGAAACCAGTTAATCAGAGTCTAACATTCTGGGGTATTACCAGAGCCTAACTCTCCTAGGGGAAAAGAGATACCCCAATCCAGCTCTAGCCATCTTCTCTCACTTAAGTGAAGAGGAAAAAAAAAAAACAAAACTTGAGAAAAACTTGTGAAGTTCATATTCTAGAGACATAGGATCACTGAGACACTGAAATCAGTCATAGACCTATAGATGCTTCTCCCCCCTCTACACCCCAACCAGATTAAAAAAGGGCCTATTTCATCCAGTCCATCATACCCAACTATCAAGAGAAAATTACAAGACCTGTTGAAAGGAAAAAAAATATCTTTTGAAAAGACAAAGCTGATGTCAGAATCAGACATGACAGGGGTGTTAGAATTATCAGACTGGGAATTTAAAATAATTATGATTAATATGTTAAAGCTCTAATGGATAAAGTAAAGAATAGGTGAACAATGTAAGAAAAGAGATGGAGGGGTGCCTGGGTGGCTCAGTGGTTTAAGCCTCTGCCTTCAACTCAGGTCATGATCTCAGGGTCCTGGGATTAAGCCCCACATCAGGCTCTCTGCTCAGCAGGAAGCCTGCTTCCCCCTCTCTCTCTGCCTGTCTCTCTGCCTACTGTGATCTCTCTATCAAATAAATAAATTAATTAAATCTTAAAAAAAAGAGATGGAGGGGCGCCTGGGTGGCTCAGTGGATTAAGCCGCTGCCTTCGGCTCAGGTCATGATCTCAGGGTCCTGGGATCGAGCCCCGCATCGGGCTCTCTGCTCCGCGGGGAGCCTGCTTCCTCCTCTCTCTCTGCCTGCCTCTCTGCCTACTTGTGATCTCTCTCTCTGTCAAATAAATAAATAAAATCTTTAAAAAAAAAGAGATGGAAATCTAAAAATGAATGAAAGATACACTATAGATCAAAAACAGTATAGTAGAAATGAAGGTCTTTGATAAACTTCTTAGAACACTGACCATGGCTGAGGAAAATACATCTGAGCTAGAGGATATATCAGTAGAAACCTCCAAAACTGAAAACAACAAGAATAAAGACTTAGACAAAAAACAGAACTGAATATCCAAGGACTGTTGCAAAACATGGCAAATGGGCTTTGCCTATGTGATTGACTTAAGGATCTTGAGATGGGGAGATTATCCTCAGTTATCTGGGAGGGCCCAATAAAGGGAAGGCAGAAGAGTGAAAGTAAGAGGAGATGTGAGGATGGAAACAGAGGTCTTGTGTGTGTAAGAGAGAGAGAGAGATTGGAAGATGCTACACAATTGGCTTTGAAAGATAGAAGGAGGAAGGAGCCACTAATCTGTTAACCAAAAGTTGTAAATAGTTTGTAGAAGCCAAACAAGGCAGGGAAATTGATTCTTCCTTCAAAGCCTCTGGAAGGTACCACCTGTGCCAACACCTTGATATTAGCCCAGTGAGAATGATTCTGGATTCCAGACTGTTAGAGAAAATATTTGTGTTGTTTAGACTACAAAGTGTGTGACAATTTGTTACAACAGCAATAGGACTAACGTACTTTTTCGTGTGACAGGTGCAGCGTGGCAGGGGGCAGGGACAGGGTACATATATGTATATACTCACATCTATTGCAATTACAAGATGTTGTGAAAACAAAATAAAATAAATTATGAACAGTACTTTTGGCAGCATGGAGTAGTATGAAACTAATTGCCTGTAAGATTAAGAAAAAAGCCCAAAGAAGTAATGACATTGGAATTTATTCTTAAAGAGCATCTAATAAATATGTGGCAAAGCATTCTGGACAAATGAGTTAGCTTAATTAAGGGATGGACTCATAAAAGCATCCAGAAGACATGAAAAAAAGTAAATGTTACCAGAAACATTTTTTTTAAAAGTGTGTGTGTATGTGCATATGTGTGATAGAAAGCAAAAGGGTGGGAGTGGTTGAATTGAAACCAGAGAGTTGGATTTCTAAGGACTTTGGGTTACATGTAAGGAGATTGAAAATTATTGCTCAGGCAATAAGAAAAAGAATCAGATTTCTTAATTTACTATTTATTTTTAACAAATTACCCTCTGTCCACAGTTTGAAATGATGATAATTAAAATTAATATTCCATTGTCCTACTCTTTCCCATCACTGCATCCTGCTTCTTGAGGTCACTTACTTTTGCCCTTTTGTTTTTCTTCCAATATTTACCTTAATCATTTGAAATAACATATTTATGCTCCTGACTTATATTTTTCATTATCAACTTTCATACCTTCAGAAAAAGGAATTTGAAGATGAAGCTCTCTTTCACATACCCCTCCTCCTGCAGTCCTTTCACTGTAATTGTTATAATTAAGTTATAATTTCTTAAAATTAATAGTCCCTTGGTATTTACATTGTATGTCTCCCTTTATAACTGAACCATTGCACTACAATTACATGTCCTTTCTTTTTTGAAAGCTGCTGCTGCTACTGCTTCTTCTTCTTCTTCTTTGTCTTCTTCTTCTGTCTCCATTGGCTCTCTATGTAACATTCATCTCAATTGAACAAAAAAACCATAAAACTTCTCTTGTAAAGGCAGCAAATCAGTTTCTCTCTCTCTCTCTCTCTCTCTCTCTTTTTTTTTCTCCTGAGAAACATCTTACCTAAGGCCTCTAACCTTCTGCTTCAAACTGGACTGGCTGAGCTTTTCATTGTAATACCTTAGTGACTTTATATTTTATCATATAAACTAGGACATCTTTGAGAGTGATAATGTTTTATTAAAGTTACATCAGAACAAGTGTAAACCCAAACTGCCTGGAACTAGCTAAATTTTCTCTGTATCTTGCTTTTTTATTCTCCTGTTTCCTGTGCTACCTCTTTCCTTTTTCTGGTATTTTCATTTGTTTTTATTTGGTTGTACTCCAGGGTTATTTGAGAATCATGCATGAAAAAGTATTCCATACTTCATATTGTGGCTTGCCTTCATATAAAATGTTAGAGGCAGAAAGTCATTTTCTATCAGAATTCTGAAGACATTTCTTTATGGGTCCTATATTTCAAATGGGGAGTTGTCTGAGCCATGCAGATACTCTAGTCTTTGGAGTAATCTATTTCTCTCTTTCAGGAAGATTTATGTATCTTTTGCCTCTGATATTGTCATATATTATTGCATGTAAACTATATTTCTTCTTTCAGGAGGCTTCAATGTTTTGTTTCTACTTATGTACTCATGTATATCATTATGGTAAGGTTTGGTATGGATTTTTCTTTCTAAATTAATTATATGAGGTGGGATCTTACAGTAACAGATATTGTACCACTTACTGTACTCTTCATATAATTCTGTTTTTTTACAGCCATGTAAATTACCATATCCTGTTAGCTTTTGATCTACCAATATTTTGATTTGTTACTGTATATAAACATTCTGTTTTCAATTTTGTGCTATTATCACTTCTCCAAAGAGGTGGTTATACATTTTTTAAACTCACTTGATGTCATTATAAAAGGCTTTGAGTAATAGAACTTAATAAGTGTGCTCAAGTCACCATTTTTTCCCATTTTATTTATTTTTTTCAGCATAACAGTATTCATTGTTTTTGCACAACACCCAGTGCTCCATGCAAAACGTGCCCTCCCCATTACCCACCACCTGTTCCCCCAACCTCCCACCCCTGATCCTTCAAAACCCTCAGGTTGTTTTTCAGAGTCCATAGTCTCTTATGGTTCGCCTCCCCTCCCCAATGTCCATAGCCCCCTCCCCCTCTCCCAATCCCACCTCCCCCCAGCAACCCCCAGTTTGTTTTGTGAGATTAAGAGTCATTTATGGTTTGTCTCCCTCCAAATCCCATCTTGTTTCATTTATTCTTCTCCTATCCCCCTACCCCCCCATGTTGCTTCTCCACGTCCTCATATCAGGGAGATCATATGATAGTTGTCTTTCTCCGATTGACTTATTTCACTAAGCATGATATGCTCTAGTTCCATCCACATCATCGCAAATGGCAAGATTTCATTTCTTTTGATGGCTGCATAGTATTCCATTGTGTATATATACCACCTCTTCTTTATCCATTCATCTGTTGATGGACATCTAGGTTCTTTCCATAGTTTGGCTATTGTAGACATTGCTGCTATAAACATTCGGGTACACGTGCCCCTTTTGGATCACTACGTCTGTATCTTTAGGGTAAATACCCAGTAGTGCAATTGCTGGGTCATAGGGTAGTTCTATTTTCAACATTTTGAGGAACCTCCATGCTGTTTTCCAGAGTGGTTGCACCAGCTTGCATTCCCACCAACAGTGGAGGAGGGTTCCCCTTTCTCCGCATCCTCGCCAGCATCTGTCATTTCCTGACTTGTTAATTTTAGCCATTCTGACTGGTGTGAGGTGATATCTCATTGTGGTTTTGATTTGTATTTCCCTGATGCCGAGTGACGTGCAGCACTTTTTCATGTGTCTGTTGGCCATCTGGATGTCTTCTTTGCAGAAATGTCTGTTCATGTCCTCTGCCCATTTCTTGATTGGATTGTTTGTTCTTTGGGTGTTGAGTTTGCTAAGTTCCTTATAGATTTTGGACACTAGCCCTTTGTCTGATATGTCGTTTGCAAATATCTTCTCCCATTCTGTCAGTTGTCTTTTGGTTTTGTTAACTGTTTCCTTTGCTGTGCAAAAGCTTTTGATCTTGATGAAATCCCAATAGTTCATTTTTGCCCTTGCTTCCCTTGCCTTTGCCGTTGTTCCTAGGAAGATGTTGCTACGGCTGAGGTCGAAGAGGTTGCTGCCTGCATTCTCCTCAAGGATTTTGATGGATTCCTTTCTCACATTGAGGTCCTTCATCCATTTGGAGTCTATTTTCGTGTGTGGTGTAAGGAAGTGGTCCAATTTCATTTTTCTGCATGTGGCTGTCCAATTTTCCCAGCACCATTTATTGAAGAGGCTGTCTTTTTTCCATTGGACATTCTTTCCTGCTTTGTCGAAGATGAGTTGACCATAGAGTTGAGGGTCGATTTCTGGGCTCTCTATTCTGTTCCATTGATCTATGTGTCTGTTTTTGTGCCAGTACCATGTTGTCTTGATGATGACAGCTTTGTAATAGAGCTTGAAGTCCGGAATTGTGATGCCACCAACTTTGGCTTTCTTTTTCAATATTCCTTTGGCTATTTGAGGTCTTTTCTGGGTCCATATAAATTTGGACTCCACTCCAAAACTGCTAGAACTTGTACAGGAATTCAGTAAAGTGTCAGGATATAAAATCAATGCACAGAAATCAGTTGCATTTCTGTACACCAACAACAGGACAGAAGAAAGAGAAATTAAGGAGTCAATCCCATTTACAATTGCACCCAAAACTATAAGATACCTAGGAATAAACCTAACCAAAGAGGCTAAGAATCTATACACAGAAAATTATAAAGTACTCATGAAAGAAATTGAGGAAGACACAAAGAAATGGAAAAATGTTCCATGCTCCTGGATTGGAAGAATAAATATTGTGAAAATGTCCATGCTACCTAAAGCAATCTACACATTTAATGCAATCCCTATCAAAATATCATCCATTTTTTTCAAAGAAATGGAACAAATAATCCTCAAGTCACCATTTTTAAAAATTTTTTGAAACATTTCATTTATTTGTTTGAAAGAGATAGAAAGGAAAAGCAAGGGAAAACAAGCAGAGGGAGAGGCAGAGTGAGCAGGAGAAGCAGACACCCCGCTGAGCCAGAAACTGGACATAGGACTTCATCCCAGGACCTGGAGATCATAACCTGAGCCTAAGGAAGACACTTAACCATCTGAGCCACCAAGGTGTCCCTCGAGCCACCATTTTAAACAAACACTATTATTATTATTATTATTATTATTATTTTAGGAAATTATATTTGGGACACCATGAAGACAGATAAATTAGGGAAAGCTTAGAACTAGGAAAATTATTTTACTTACACAGGAAGAAAGAAAGTGATGAGAACCTGTGATGGCAATAATGGTGAAGAATTGATTTAGAAATTGTTCCACCGTAGTTGACAGGAAGGAGTTGAAGCTAATCTTAACTCTGCATTAGAATGAAGGATGTCAGTCCTTGATGAGAAACTGATAATGATTTTTTGAAGTTTCTCCTTTATCTCTCTTCTACCTTTCCTTACTAAGAAGATAATTCTACAGTACCCAATCATAATTGCATTTATATAGTCTGTGAAAATATAGGAAAATTAGAGCAACTCTCAATTCATTTGCTAATAAGATCCTTATAATATGAAGGATTCTAGAAAAGTTTATGCATACCTGAGCCTCAATTCTTCTCTGTTTTCTTAAATTAAAAAACTTCTTGTGCTCGGGGCGCCTGGGTGGCTCAGTGGATTAAGCCGCTGCCTTCGGCTCGGGTCATGATCTCAGGGTCCTGGGATTGAGCCCCGCATTGGGCTCTCTGCTCCGCGGGGAGCCTGCTTCCTCCTCTCTCTCTGCCTGCCTCTCTGCCTATTTGTGATCTCTCTCTCTCTGTCAAATAAATAAATAAAATCTTAAAAAAAAAAAAAACTTCTTGTGCTCAACATATACTAAAATTGGAACAATGCAAAGAAGATTAGCCTTGCCACATACAAGGTTGATGCACAAATTCCCAAAACATTCCAAATTTTTGATCTAAGACCAAAGAAACACACAAATAAGAAAGAGGATATCAAGGCTCTGTCTGAGGAGGAAGAAACCAAGAAATAAAACTCCTTATCTTTGGTCTGTACATAGTGACCTCAGCAATAGCACAGATCAGTTATTCAATAAAACAAACCTTTCTGTCAAAATAAAATTCTTAAGGATTAACTATTTAAGAGTGTGAAAATTTAGAGATGTCCCTTAAGTGATGTCAGTTTGCTTATTTAGAGTATTTTGAAGAAATCTTAGAGAAGTGTTAATTTCCTATTAATGTCCAAGTTGACCAGAAACAGAACTCCATCAGCCACACATCCCACAGATCATGATCCCCTTCCTCCATATCACTTCTCTTTCTCCCCTTCAGTTCTTTGTCTTCTTTGTGGCTTATCTTTCTAAATCATTATGAATAGCTGGAATCATAAAGAAGTAAAGGAGAGATAAAATACATTTTTGTATGTAGGAGAGTTCTGACTTGATGGAATTTATTATGAAAAATGGTACCCCAAACTTCAGTCCCTGTTCTGCAACTTCTAGTTATTCTCTGAGTTGGACTATGGTTTTGAAAAATTGGTTACATTTCCCAGAACTCACTTTCCTTAAAGTTGTGCATGTAGAATTTGCCTCCATTTGAGAAGCAAAAGTGATACAACAGCCATCAATCTCTAATGGTCTTCTAGGTAGGTTTATAAAAGATGGGCACAGAAATGCCCAGCATGGGAAAGTTTCTTTTACTTTCTTTTGTTTTGCCTCCTGGTCTTCCTCCTGTCTCCTACCTTCACTGACCAACAGTCATCTCAATAATACCATCTCACGTTGGCTGTGGGCCTACAGAGGTAGTAGTCACACAGAGACAACAGGTCTCCACAGACTACTCTGCTTACTGTCCTTAATGGTTCACACCTTGCTTCCCAGATTTCCCTTCAAGGTCCCACCTGTCCACATAGACTTTGAGAGGACTGATTTTAACTTTTGTCATCTAATCCACCTTTGGACCTTTCCTCAACAACTTTTGCTCACAATTGTATAATGCCTTATTTCTATTGTAAATCCTTATTTTATATTAATCAAAATGGTTTTGCTTCTCTGATACTACACTGAAATACTACCTTCATCCAACTTCTGTTTTTAATTCTTTTAAATTATTAAAGTTTTAGCTGGAGATGTAATTGTCTGCTAAAGACTATATTTCTGCATAGCCTCACTTACAACTAGACCCTGTAACTAAATTTTGTTATGGGCAAAGATTATGCAATTTCTCTTTTATTTACTTAAAAAATTGACTTGGTCTCCACATCTTGTTTCTTCTGTCCAATGAGATGGATTATGATGCAAGGTAACCCAAATTTTACCGTGTAAATAAGGGTCATGCTAACACCATGGCAGAGTGACAAGAAAGAATAGACCCAGGTCACTGAATGACCTCTGGGACTAAGTTATCCTGCCACCTGGATCTCTCATCTCTGGTGTGTTATGTGAGCATTAATAAAATTATATCCTATTTAAGTGTATTAGGGATTTTCTTGGCAAAATAAACATAACCATGCACTAAATATTACAGGTAATATCATAAAACCCTCCTGATTTTTATGGCTTTTCTGTGGAGCTGTTTGAATATTCCCATGCTGTTACTTTCCCTCCACTAGACCCTCCCCTGTGAGTGCACAGACATGGGGAGACATAAGCTTACAGATAAACACACACATATGCCAACCATAGAGAGACAGGCATAAGGTCACAGACCAAGGTAGATGTTATATTATAACCAGGTAGGCATGAACCATTTAACCCTAAGGCTTTGGTCAATGTTTCCTAATGAAATAAGCTATTTTGACCAAGAACTGTTAAGTTTCTCCAGGAAAGCTCATTCTGCACTTCCTTAATCGTGCTGGAGTTAGGCTAGTATTACAATCAAAGTATTTTTTTAAATAGTGTACTTTCAGCAAACATGCATTTATTACTTAGTTTTTATAACCTTGGTTGTGCACATTCTTACTGTTATTTGTATTTGTTTTAAAGTTTTGAAGAGCCACCTGTTTTCAAGGAAGAAAGAATGTCAATTCAAGTTTGGGTTCAGGCCAAGTTTCCCAATGGCAAACTTGCTAGCAGAAAATTTAGCAGGCAAGAATACAACCTAGAGCAAGAGAGATCCACCACATCTATCTTTAGTATGAATGCCCAGTGGCTGTGCTGTCTCTGCATAAAGTAGTAAGGAAACAAAAATGAATGATACAATCTTAAAAATAAAGAGCAAAGTAGTGCAAGAAACTGGGATTTACCTCAAATAAATCTCTGGGCACATAGATGAGTTGAAGTCATATGTAAAAAATCAAGGTTATTAGAAATTATGGCAAAAGCTGCTGATGTCTGGATAAAATGACAGGACCTGTCCATATACTGTCCACAAGAAACCCATTTGGAGCCTAAAGATACATGTAGACTGAAAGTGAAGGGATGGAGAAGAATTTTTCATGCCAAAGGGCCTCAAAAAAAAGCTGAGGTAGTGATTCTCATATTAGATAAATTAGATTTTAAACTAAAGACTATAATCAGAGATAAAGAAGGACACTGTATCATTCTTAAGGATGTATCTATTAGTTAGTTAGATCTATCCACCAAGAAGATCTAACAATTGTAAATATTTATGGCCCCAATACAGGAGCAGCCAACTATATAAGCCAACTATTAATGAAGATAAAGAGTCACATTGATAGGAATACATTAATAGTAGGAGATTTTAACACACCACTCTCAGTAATGGGCAGATCATCCAAAGAGAAAATCAATAAAGAAACAAGAGCATTGAATGACACATTGGACCAGATGGACCTCATAGATATATATAGAACATTCCACCCTAAAACAACAGAATACTTATTCTTTTCAAGGGCACATGGAACTTTCTCCAGAATAGACCACATACTGGGTCACAAATCAGGGCTCAATTGATATCAAAATATTGAGATTATTCCCTGCATATTCTCAGACCACAATACTTTGAAACTGAAACTCAATCACAAGAAAATGTTTGGAAAGAATTCAAATACTTGGAAGCTGAAGTCCACCCTACTTAAGAGTGTTTGGATCAACCAGGAAATCAAAGAACTTAATTCATGGAAACCAATGAGAATGAAGACACATTGGTCCCAAATCTATGGGATACAGCAAAGATGGTCCTAAGGGGGAAATACATAGCCATCCAAGCCTCCCTCAAAAAATTGAAAAACCCAGAATACACCAGCTCTCTTTACACCTTAAAGAACTGGAGAATCAACAACAAATTAAGCCAACCCCACTCACAAGAAGGGATATAATCAAGATTAAAGCAGAGATCAATGAGACAGAAACTAAAGATACAGTAGAACACACCAATGAAATTAGAAGCTTTTTTTTTTAAGAATCAATAAGACCAATAAACCACTGTCCAAACTAATCCAAAAGGAAAGAGAGAGGACCCAAATTAATAAAATTATCAGTGAAAAGGCAGAGTTCAGGACTAACACCAAGGAAATAGAAATAATCATCAGAAATTATTATCAACAGTTATATGCCAATAGTTAAGCAACCTAGACAAAATGGATGCATTCCTGGAAACCTATAAACTTCCAAGACTGAAACAGGAGAAATTGACAACCCGAACAGAGCGATATCTAGTAACAAGATTGAAGCAGTGATCAAAGACTGCCCAGAAAACAAGAGCCCAGTATCTGACAGATTCCCTGGAGAAATCTACCAAACATTCAAAGAAGAAATAATACCTATTCTCCTGAATCTGTTTCCAAAAATAGAAACAAAAAGAAAACTTCCAGACACTTTCTATGAAGCCATCATTACCCTGAACCCAAAACCAGGCAAAGACCTCATGAAAAAGGAGAATTTCAGACCAATACCCATGATGAATATGGATGCCAAGATTCTCAACAAGATCCTAGCTAATAGGATCCCACAGTACATTAAAAAGATTATCTACCATGACCAGGTGGGATTTATCCATGGGATGCAAGGGTAGTTCAACATTTGCATATCAATCAATATGATGGAACAAATCAATAAGAGAAGAGAGAAGAACCACATGGTCCTTTCAATTGATGCAGAAAAAACATTTGACAAAATACCACATCAGTTTCTGATTAAAATTCTTCAAAGTATAAGAATAGAGGGAACGTTACTCAATTTCATAAAATCTATCTATGAAAAACCCATAGTGAATATCATCCTCAATGGGGAAAAGCTGACAACCTTCCCTTTGAGATCAGGAACATGACAGGATGCCCACTCTTGCCCCTCTTGTTCAACATAGTAGTAGAAATCCTAGCAACAGGAATCAGACAAAAAAAAGAAATTTCAAATTGGTAAAGAAGAAGCCAAACCCTCTCTTCACAGATGACATGATACTTTAGATGGAAAATCCAAACCACTCCTCCCCCAAACTACTAGAACTCATAGAACATTCATTAATGTGGCAGGATATAAAACCAATGCACAGAAATCAGTTGCTTTCTTATACACTAACAATGAAAATATAGAAAGGGAAATTAGAGAATCGATTCCATCTACTATAGCACCAAGAACCATAAGATACCTGGGAATAAATCTAACCAAAGAGGTAAGGAATCTGTACTCAAGGAACTACAGAACACTCATGAAAGAAATTGGGGAAGACATAAAAAGATGGAAGACCATTCCATGTTCATGGACCAGAAGAATAAACATTGTTAAAATGTTAATACTGCTTAGAGCAATCTATATTTTCAATGTCATCTCAATCAAAATTCCACTGGCATTTTTCAAAGAGCTGGAACAAACAATCCTAAAATTTGTATGGAACCAGAAGAGACCCCAAATTGCTAAGGAAAAGTTGAAAAAGAAAAACAAAACTGGAGCATCACATTGCCTGATTTCAAGCTTTACTACAAAGCTGTGATCACCAAGACCGTATGGTACTGGCACAAAAATGGACACATAGGCCAGTGGAACAGAGCAGAGAGCCCACTGTGTACCCTCAACTCTATGGTCAAATAATCTTCGACAAAGCAGGAAAAAACTTATAGTGGAAAAAAGATAGTCTCTTTAATAAATGGTGCTGGGAAAATTGGTGAGCTATGTATAGAAGAATGTAACTTGACCATTCTCTTAATCATACACAAAGATAAACTCGAAATAGATAAAAGACCTCAATGTGAGGCAGAAATCTACCAAAATCCTAGAGGAAGACATAGGCAGTAACCTCTTCGATATGCGCCACAGCAACTTCTTTCAAAACTTGTCCCCAAAGGCAAAGAAAACAAAAGCAAAAATGAACTTTTGGGACATCATCAATATAAAATTTTTCTGCACAGCAAAGGAAACAGTCAACAAAACAAAGAGGCGACCCATGGAATAAGAGAAGATATTCACAAATGACACTAGATCTATAAAGATCTATAAAGAACTCTTCAAACCCAATACACACAAAACAGATAATCATTTCAATAAAAAGTGGGCATAAAACATGAACAGACACTTCTCTAATGAAGACATACTAATGGCTAACAGACACATGAAAAAATGTTCATCATCATTAGTCATCAGGGAGATTCAAATCCAAACCACATTGAGATACCACCTTACACCAATTAGAATGGCCAAAATCAACAAGACAGTAAGCAACAAGTGTTGGAGAGGATGTGGAGAGAGGGGAACCCTCTTACACTGTTGGTGGGAGTGCAAGTTGGTGCAGCCACTTTCTAAAACAGTGTGGAAATTCCTTAAGAAATTAAAAATAGAGTGCCTGGGTGGCTCAGTGGTTAAAGCCTCTGCCTTCAGCTCAGGTCATGATCCCAGGGTCCTGGGATCGAGCCCCACATCGGGATCTCTGCTCCGCAGGGAGCCTGCTTCCCCCTCTCTATCTCTGCCTGCCTCTCTGTCTGCCTACTTGTGATCTCTATCTGTCAAATAAATAAATAAAATCTTTAAAAAAAAAAGAAATTAAAAATAGAGCTTCCCTATGACCCTGCCATTGAACTACTGGATATTTACCCCAAAGATACAATTGTAGTGAAAAGAAGGGCTGTCTGTACTCCAATGTTCATAGCAGCAATGGCCACAGTCACTAAACTGTGGAAAGAACCAAGATGCCCTTCAATGGATGAATGGATAAAGAAGATATGGCCCATATATACAATGGGGTATTATGTCTCCACCAGAAAGGATGAATATCCAACTTTTGTATCAACATGGACAGGACTGGAAGAGATCATGCTGAGTGAATTAAGTCAAGCAGAGAGAGTCAATTGTCACATGGTTTCACTTACTTGTGAAGCATAAGGAATAACACAGAGGTAATTGGGAGATGGAGAAGAGAAGTGAGTTGGGGGAAATTGGAAGGGAGACAAGCCATGAGAGACTGTGGACTCTGAGAAACAAACTAAGGGTTCTGGAGGGGAAGGTGAGGGGAGGTTGGGTGAGCCTGGTGGTGGGTATCATGGAGGGCATGTACTGCGTGCAGCACTGGGTGTGGGGCATGAACAATGAATTTTGAAATTCTGAAAAAAAATTAAATTAAGTTAAAAAAAAAAAAAAAACAACTGCCAACGTCATAAAGCACACTTTCTTAAGGTGGTGAAGCCATGTGTAATGTAGGACTGATGCTTGTGAAGAGACAAGGGAAAGATAAGCCATTGAAGTGAGTCCACAAAGCATGAGACACATCTACTTCACATTAAATAGACTTGAAACACTAGAATGCACCGAGTGGTTAAGATAATTAGAGGGGAGCAATTGAGATGTAAAGAGGAAGGTGAATGCTCTTAGTGAAAGCAGTGCAGCACTGCTTCTCCCAGTCAAGATGCAAAGCAGTCTCTGTCCTGAGAGAGAAGGCTCTTTGTGCCAAGACTTCACTGAGGCTGCCTAGCAACCAGCTCTTCTAGGAGGGCAGTGCATAAGTTAATCTCTTTGGTAAGCATTTGTAGCTATTAATTTAATTAGCAAAGGCAGCATAGCATGAATGATCCTGGTGCAATAGCAAAATATTAATGAAGATTTTGAAATTCTAACCTTGAATAGGCACATTGGAGACTGTTCCCCAGTCATACTGGGCCAAGGGAAACTCATTTAAAAATGAAAGTATTGCAAAAACAACGAATACTGTTACGCTGAAAAAATAAATAAATTAAAAAAATGAAAGTATTGCAGAACACTTTCTCTTTTACATTTAGGTTCTATGGGGTTTCAGGAAGAGACGACAATTTAAATTTTCTTCTTTCTCATTGCACAAAAACTTATTGTATGGCTTCGAAAGTGAGACTGAGTGAGGTTTTTTTCTAACTCTAAAATTCTGTGAATTCCAGATGCCTCTCCTCCAATATCCTAGTTTTAATTGTACTAATCCTTAGAAGACCCATGGTTTTACCAGCATAACTGTCTTCAAGGCAAACGGTGTTGGATACCTTTCAAAGGATGATAATGCTCCTCTTGTTAGCTGGCTAGAAGAGCAACTGTTCAGTGATAACAAGAAATGTTTCAGGGCTTTGACTCTGAGGCTGAGTGTTCTGTCCCCACAAGATTCCTGCTCAGACCTCTTCATTTCAGTTTAATAAAAGACAGTTGTGTTTCAGATGTTTCAGAAAGTCAAGTTCCAGTAAAAGCAGATCACCTAGCACTTTATATACTTTCTAACATTTTTTTCTTCTGGGAAATGCTTTAATGGCATGCTGGATCTTGACCTTACAAAAAAAAAAAAAAATGAGTGGTAAAGCTTTAATGTTTGTCTCAGGCTTTAACGAAGATACACCAGAGGAAAAAAATAAATAAAACCTCCAAAATCCTTCTTTTATTTTTTTTCTTTTATTTATTTTTTTTTTAAGATTTTATTTATTTATTTGACGGAGAGAGAGATCACAAGCAGGCAGAGAGGCAGGCAGAGAGAGAGGAGGAAGCAGGCTCCCTGTGGAGCAGAGAGCCTGATGCGGGGCTCGATCCCAGGACCCTGAAATCATGACCTGAGCCGAAGGCAGCGGCTTAATCCACTGAGCCACCCAGGCGCCCCTTATTTTTTTTTCTAATTTAAGAGTGGAATTCAATAATATTCTAGTTTCTGCAATGAAAACCAATAATCTGCTTATTTCTTCTTTGCCTACTACTATGAGAATGAGGTCCTTCTATTTTATAAGATCTGAAGTTAAAAAATTAGTTCCTTAGGATACTTGATTATGAACAGGGTCAAGGATGTTAAATGCCTGGAGAAAAATCTTAAGTCAAAAGGAAAGTGAAAAACAACCATTACAGCAGCAGAGATGGCTATAAAAATCATACAATTGGTGAATTACATCTGAAAATAAAACTTTTCCATAGACAGGAAGGAAATAGGTATGTGTGTGTTTGTGTCTGTGTCTGTGTCTGTGTGTGCTCTAATTCCTAACTCTATGAACGTGTTTCAATAGGGTATACAATTATAAGAATAGAGTTAGTTAATTGGAACTCACCTGGCTTCTGTTCTTTACCTACCAACAATATATAAGAAAAGAAACAGAGGCATAGAGGCAAACAATTAAGTATTTTTCAAGAACTTGGTTGGCCAAAAGAACCATCAAATGAACTGATTTTTTTAAATTGTGGATCCAAAGTAAAATTCTTATCTAGACGTGTACTTATCTGATGACTAAATGTATTCCTTCTCAAAGTGTGTTCTTGGATCAGTAACATAAGTAATACATGGGAATAGTTGCAATGCAAATTAATGGGCCCTTCTTCATATCTAAGGAATCAGCAATTCTAGGGGTAGGGTTTAGTAATCTGTATTCTAAGAAGCTATCCAGATAATTCGGATGTATGCTGAAGTCAGAAGCTCTGCTTCGACCTGTCATGTGGTATATACCAGGCATCTCTCCAATAAAGGTTTCTTTACCCCCATATACCACTAACTATTATAAATATGATAATCTTATTCCTTCAGATAGGTTATATTTAAAACATTTTTTAAAATCCTTATTTTATAAAATTATAAAATTCTTATTTTATTTTTCTATTAGTGGAATTCTTTTTAAAATTTACAAAATTCCCACATATTCCCAAGAGAAAAAATATTTTTTAAAATGGCAGAAAAAAATGATACTCAGAGATAACCCACAAAGAGCATTTTGTTTAAAAAATGTTCTAGATGAATTTCTGTGTGTATAAACATTCATGTGTAATCATAATCCATGGTTTTTTTGGGGGGGTTTATTGATTTTTTCCCAAAATATGAATTAGAAATTCTTTCAGTGAATTTCTGCTAGGCTATGTGTAAGCTAAAGATATTCAAAATTTCTGCAGCATTTAATTAGGAACATTCCTATATTTTTTCTTGATTTATGAATGCACAGGGTCTTTGTGGCTGGCTTGAGCCTCATGAACCTTCTTATAATGGGACCCAGGCTAAAGGATCAGACCCTATCCATAATCTATTTTTATGTTCAGAAGCAGAGACACACACTGAATACTACAATCCACAAAAAGCTTTTGCTCAGAATTGGTAGATGTCTCATTCAATCCATTGCACTGACCAAAGCAAGTCCCAAGACAACTGCCAGCAGTGCAGCCAGGAATGGCTCTGCCTGTGGAAAAGTGCTGAAGGCATAGAGCAAGTGCCCAACTATAACACACTTAGCAGAAGGGGGTGGATACTTAGGGAAATGGACACAATCTGCCATAGACATCAGTCCCCTTTCCAATTCTTCCTCCAGAGTTAATGTCAGTATTGTCTTTGTTCTCTGCATATCAGCTATTTACAAATGTTATTTCATTTTCTTCACAACCCAGTTGCCTTCCTTCAGAACCTTTACTCAACGTAGTTCCACTGACTGAATTGCTTTTTCCTCCTCTTCACCATCAAATCACTGCTCTTTTCTCAGAGAACTTCCCTATCCTAAGACCATGACACATACTACAGTTATATGCTTTCATTTATTTTTTTGAAGATTTTATTTATTTATTTGTCAGAGAGAGAGAGAACAAGCAGGGAGATGGCAGGCAGAAGGAAAAGCAGGCTCCCTGTTAAAACAGGGATGTGGGGCTCCATCCCTGGACCCTGGGATTATGACCTGAGCCAAAGGCAGATACTTAACTGACTGAGACACCCAGGCATCCTCAGTGATATGTTTTTATATTTTACTTTCATTATTTAGCTGTTATAAAAGTCAATAGTGATAATAATTCAATAGTGATTATTTACTTTATGTTTTACTCCAAAAACGGTTTCAAAATTCCACAAAGATAGAGACATGCTGGTTTTTCTCTCCATTGTACCTCTAAATGGAGTATAGAAATAATAATAACCCCATAAATAGTCGCCAAAAGGCTGAATAAATATTTGTATTTTTTATCTTTAGCAATATTTCTATTTCTTTTTTGTTATGATAACTTGGAAGATATACAACTCATTTATTTTATTCATTACTTTATAACTTTAAATAAAATAATTGAATCAATATTTATTAATTTATTAGTGTCACACTGAAGCAAATATTTTTATTTGTTATTTGAAAGATAAAAGAAGTTGTGTCATACACTTCCTCTTCCAATTACCTTTCCAGATTTTTTTAATCTATTTTGTGATGTTTGTCTCAATCCAGTTTATTTTTATTCCATAGTGTTTAATTCAGGAACTTTGAAATCTGCTTTCTGTATTATATATGTAATTTTTAAAGAGTTTTAGATTTAGCTTCTTGTTTAAGGAAAATAAAAACTTGTTGTTTATCCTTTATAATCCATGTCCCTATTTGTGTCATCTTTATGTTGACATATCTCTGGGTTAGTGCTGGGTTTCATTAATAGGACTTTGTGAGAAGGATATACATAGAATAGCACTCCCGAGTGCTCACATTTATGAGAATGTCTTTATGTTGTTATTGTAAGTAAGCTATATCATCATTGGTATGGAATAGAATTGAAGCATATTCTTTTTCACTCAAATTCTCTACACATTTTTTTAATTTTTAAAAACCCATAGTTATTAAAATGCTTTATATTTTTAGGGCTAAAATACAGGTCTTTTTCTTTAAAACCCTAGGCCTCCATTTCTATGCCTGATTGGTTGTTACTGGGTGAATTCCAATGATTCATATTTGTTTTTTGTTTTTTTTAATATTTTATTTATTTATTTGACAGAGAAAGAGATCACAAGTAGGCAGAGCAGCAAGCAGAGAGAGAGAGGGAAGCAGGCTCCCCGCTGAGCAGACAGCCCGACGTGGGGCTCGATCCCAGGACCCTGAGATCACGACCCGGGCCGAAGGCAGCGGCCTAACCCACTGAGCCACCCAGGCGCCCCCCATGATTCATATTTGATGCCAAACTTCCTTTCTATGTAATATGGGTTTTCAATTATTTATTATTTATAATTGCTCTTAGACTAAAGACAAAAATCTTTAAATGCCTACCCATCATCTGATCCCAAACTGCCTTTTCTGCTCAAATTTGCCAGGAGCAAATGTAAACATTTCTGTCCCCAGTTGCTTAAACAAGAGGAGATATATTACTTTTAGCAAAAAGATTTCTCTAATAGAGATACTGTTTTTATCAGGCCAAATCTATGGCATTAGAAGTTCAATAAGGTTGAAATTCTCTGAACTAATAATGCCACATCTCTCATTGCCACTCTTTCAACATTAGTCTTGGTATGACCACCAGTGTTCAAGAAGGAAAGGGAATCAAAGCTTGTTGTTCCTGTTTTTCAGATGGCATGTGAATCAAACCCTAACCTCAGTGGCTCCAAACAATTTCTTTCATGCATTCATTTTATACTTTCTGTAAAACCAGAGGCTGACACTCAAAATGGTTCTTCTTTCTTCTTACCTATTGTGCACTCTGGGATACTGTCGAAATTACTTAAAAAACTAGCAAGCAAGCAAAAAGCAGTGAAGCCAACTAGAGACTGGGCTTCAGACAGCTTCAGGAAGCCTGGGGTTGTCTGCTAATGTTTCAACATTAGTTAATGTCACCCACGTCATGGGAGCTAACAGAAGAGCAGGAATTTGAGATGACATGTATCATCCAAGTAGAAAGAGGCTAGAGAAATGAAAATGTAGTCTTTCTTCTTAACTTCTGTTAAAATTATATTCATGTCTTTCTATTTTAAAGCATATTTATTTATTTACTAATATTCTTTTACTTATTTTTCTATAGTAATTGACAAAAATCTCAATTTGTGTTTTCCATAGACCAGGAAAGAAGTTAATTTTTTTCTCTTTTCTTTAATCAATGGATGTAGACTACTTTAAGAATCTCATTTTAACTTTAGGTATAGAAATAAACACTACTTTTTTCTGAATACAAAAGCACATAGCTAAGGCAAAGGGCCAAGTAGATATGGTGTCCTTGATATTCAATAACATGAACATCATGCAGTGTACATATGTGTGTTTGTGTGTTTGTATGGGTGTGCATGTGTGTCATCAATGAAAATAGTTGTTCCAGTTAAGTATCAAAAAACTTGGCTAAAATAAGGATTTTTTATCTCACATAACCCAAAGTGTGAAAGTAGGATAGTTTTGAGCTCTAGTCTCATTTATTTACTATTCTCTCAATTGTTCTTTCATTGGTATGCAGGTTTTTCTTCTTTTCTTCAGATGGTCTATTCTCATCATCATAAGATGGCTATTAGCAGAAAACAAGGTGATGTACTTCCTTATTCACTTCTAAGACAAGAAAGAGAAGACCCTTTCCCAGAGGCATAGAATATAAATTTTTTTCTATTCAGTTTGAGTGGTCCAACTTAGGTGAAGTACTCACTCAGTAATAATCATCAGAAAATAATATACATTAATCAGTATAAACCAAGATTCTTTTACCAATCACTGGCAAAAAAGCTGAGATGCCCATGATCAGCTTAAGCTAATACTCACCCACAGCCAGAGTTGGATGTGGGATCAGCTTCTCCTGAGTCACACAAACTATTTGGGAGTGGGTTGCTCCTGAACAAAATTGGAATTTTAGGAGTGAATGGTCACTGTGAAGGCACTAGATAATATCTCCTCAAAAGAAAGTGTATGTCTCCTTTGGAGACTTCTGGGACCAACCAGCTGAGAAGTAAATGTGTTTATTTTCCAATACCTTATAGAATACAGATGATTCTCAACTTCATAATGGTTGGATGTAGGATTTTTCAACTTTACCATGGTATGAAAGCAATATATAATCAATAGAAAATGCTTCAAATTTTGAATTTTGATCTTTTCCCAAGCTAGTGATATACAGTACGATACTCTCCTGAGATGCTGAGCAGAGGTAACAAGCTACAGCTCCCAGTCAGCCAAGTCACCATAAGGGTAAACAACTGATACACTGGAAATCATTCTGTACCCATATAATCATTCTGTTTCTCAATTTTTGGTACAATAGTCAATGAATTCCATTAGGTATTTAATACTTTATTATAAAACAGGCTCTGTGTTGGATGATATTGCCCAATTGTAGACTAATGTAAGTGTTCTGAGCACATTTAAGGTAGGCTAAGGTAAGTATGATGTTTGGCAGGTTAAATGTACTTTCAACTTATGGTATTTTCAACTTATGATGGGTTTATCAGGATGTAACTCATCATAAACCCAGGAAGGTCTTTATAGGATGATGATTACAAACTCAGCCTTTGTAGTGCCATGGTCCTGGATCCTAAATATAAATCCATTGCAATTGCTGAATGAGCTTGGCCAAGTTATTCTTCTATAAAAATAAGGAAACATTAATACCACATAGATGTTTTCTTTTAAAACTTATTAAAGTGAGGGTGCCCGGGTGGCTCAGTGGGTTAAAGCCTCTGCCTTCGGCTCAGGTCATGATCTCAGGGTCCTGGGATAGAGCCCTGCATCGGGCTCTCTGCTCAGCAGGGAGTTTGCTTCCCTCTCTCTTTCTCTGCCTGCCTCTCTGCCTACTTGTGATTTCTCTCTGTCGAATAAATAAATAAAATCTTTATAAAAAAACTTATTAGCTAATTCATGGATTAGGCAATAAATGCTGACTTTATTTTTACTGTTAATTTTCCTTAAATTTCAGGAATATCATTTGAATATATTGTTTTTTCATGACTTTCTATCGACTTTCCTAGAACACTCTTCTCTAATTTTAGAAAATACTTTTTTTACCTTCTATTTTATATTTAATTTTTTAATTTGTTTTAGTCTTCTTGAGAGACATAATAATCATCTTTATGTTGTACTCATTCATACCTGCCATTTTGCTTATGATCATTCATCTCTTTATCATTTTTATTTTCTTTTACTGTGATTTTCTTAACATTATTCTACACATAACTGATTTAGTTTTGTATATTATCAGGGTTCCACTCTTTGCTGCTTTGAATATGTCTCTTGGTTGAGAAAAGGTATTGTTTTTCCATTTCTTTCCTAACAACTTCTTTTAGATTTTCTTCTGTTGTCTCGGCATGTCAGCTTTGAAACCTCAGTTCATTAAATTCATGTTTTGTTATTTCTTGACATTGCTAAGTAGCAACTACATTTGTTTTTGTATTTTGGGGGCAAAACCATTCCAAAAATGGGTGTTTCATCTGCATTTTGCATAATAAGCTCTTAATCTTATTTATTTGTTTGTTTACTTATTATTCCATATTCTTGTGTTAAATTGGGTTCATTTCTTTCTCATTGCATATTTATCTTTGATTGGGGGTAAACTAGGTCTGCTGTGGCTCCTTAAAAGAAATTAATTGTCTTTTACCTTGCTTTGCTGTCTGATTTTTTTTAAAGATTTATTTATTTGACAGAGAGAGAGAGAGATCACAAGTAGGCAGAGAGGCAGGCAGAGAGACAGGGGAAAGCAGGCTCCCTGTTGAGCAGAGAGCCCAATGCGGGTCTTGATTCCAGGACTCTGGGATCATGACCTGAGCTGAAGGCAGCGGCTTAACCCACTGAGCCACCCAGGCGTCCCTGTTGTCTGATTTTTAAACCCTGCTCTTGAGTTGAGGGATTAGGAGCTGGATGTGTGTAGTTGTCATGCCTGTCTTCACTTTGCACTGGGCACTACCTTACCTACTTTGATGAGTATATAATCCTGTTCAGCTTTTCCTATAATACACATTTCAAACAGCCATTACACTGTGCATTCCTCATGGAGAGATTTGTGTTTCAAGTGGTTCTCAATTTTTATTTACTAATTTTTATTTTGTGTTTGTTTGCTGTTACCATCTCATTGGACGCTATTACATTCTAGAGATTGTTCCCTGTTCTTAGCTTCTGCTGAGACAAACTGGGCAAGTTTTAGTAGTTCTTCTCACCTGAGCATTGGGAGATTACTTATTAGCAGTAAAAATAAAGGATGGCTTGGGAACATTTAGAGTTTCTCTCCAGAGGGCACTCATTCCATTTATGCCCAATTTATTCAAGGTGTGATATATCAGTTAGGAATATTCAGCAGGATATAACAGAGTAACAGACAGCACCAGCACACTTTCTTTCCCAAGTTAGTAGAATAGTGTTTCATAGTCACACTTAAGAGACAGTGAGACAGCAAGAGAATTAGTAGCCTTTTCATCTTCTGTGCTAGAACCTGGTGACAGAGGAAAAAGGTTAGGTCTGCCTGAGCTAAAATAGTGTCTACTACAAGAGTCCATCTGATTTGCAAGATATTTGCCCTCCAAGTTATGAAGTCTGTGACCAAGCAAAAACAGATTGCTTAACATCTCCTGAATCTCTGTAAATTTTGGTCCAGACCATGTCCTCACTAATTATGTCTCTTTGCCTAGAATAGCCTTCACAGCTATTTCTACTTATGGAAAATTGTACTCAACCTTGAAGGTCCGGCCAACATGTCAACCCCTCTGTGAACACTTCCTGATCTTACTCATTACTCTTGGTCAATTTCTCTCTTCCTACTTTGAGCTATTACTGCATTTTAAAAGCGGTCTTTCAAAATGTCTTATTCGCTAATATGTATTGAGATGATTTCTCCATGCTTATTATCATTCCCATGAGATCGTCAAATATGCAAAGTTGATATTTTCTTTCTGTTTCTCTCTCCCAAAACACATTGCGAAGTCCTTTGCACATAGTAAATGCTCATTTTTTGTTTACTTGTTCCAAAAAAAAGCACTCAGTTGGATGCATCTTATTCAACCAGAAATTTCATTTATATTTAAAACCACTTCTTTGGAAAAAAATAAGGAATATAAGTATATATTATAGTTCGTAATGCTTCTCTGAACACTTAGGTTAAATTTATTCATTTAAATAGTTTTATTTATTTATTTTCTTTAAAAGTATGAGTAAATGTCTATCCTTGCATAATTCAAGCACTTCAGTTACTGAAGAGACTCTTTAGGAGAGTGGATGATTTATAAGAGGAAACACAAATTTGATTCATCTTTTTTTGTTCAGTCTCAGGGTGGCTGTGCTTTATCAGGTGGAGGGCTTATTGAACAAGGTTTCTTACAGTTCTCCACTGACACAGAAGTCAGTGTCATTATGTAAGGACTGTGTCTACAGATGATAAACAATGCCAGACTCCATGTTACCTTTATATGTCTTTTTGGAGCACAGACTAACCTTTAAACCTATAAGTTACAATTTCCCACTGTCTACTGTGCTGCTAACAATACGCTAGGTCCCCTGTGTTCAGCTGAGCTAACCAAATTCTAAAGTTCAGAAGAGAAAGGTTGGGGTTTCTACTTCATTGCTGCATTCTACTTTCCCTCTTTAAAATCTTATATGTAGTTACATCTTGGAGTTTACATATTGCTGAACATTCAATGCCCTGGTTAAGGTAAGCAAAATCCATTATAATCCTTTCCCAATCCCTTCTGATTAAATACTGCTCCACAACTCTGTCTAAGTGAGAGCAGTGGGGCCAGTAAAGCTGCTTCAGCTTAATTGTTGTTGGCATTCTTTTCCACTTGGGGCTTTGATGGGATGTTTCTCTTTGACACTTTTTAGCAGTAAAACTGCTTGGAATTCCCATACACTTTGTAGGAATGTTTGCATTAGTTTGAGACTGGGTTTCCTTCTAAATTAATTCCTAAAAAGGAAATAACAATCAGTCATGGGAATACATGGTGAGGATCACAGAGCACTAAGGGCCTTTTTTATATGTTTTAATTTCTAAATATTACAAGCTACTTTTGAGAATATATATATATAATTCACATATATAAATTTATATATACATATGTATTCATATATTGAAAGGCAATATACAAATATTATAATCAATTATACTCATATTTACATATGTTTAAGTAGTTTAAAGGTATATAAATGCATTTATATATGCATATTGGAGAATATTTCAATATTTGTATTGAAAGTAGAGCTACAGTATCAAATAAATAGGACCTAAGGTTTTCGCTTTGTTTGTTTAAATGATTTCTTGGTGTGTATTCAATAATATAATTAACTTCTTTATTTTACAGTTTAGGAAAAAACACATCTCAATAAAATGGACAAAAGACTACAGTCTCATGTGTCTTCACCTCACAAAAATAAGAAAATATTCCAGTAGCAAGACTCAAAATTTAAAAACATGTTTTATATCAACTCAAATTTCTGTTCGGTTCAATCAGAAGATGCTAGAAGACCAGAAATTTCTGGATACTAGAGAATGCATTAAGGAGGGGGTCTTTGGTCTACTTAACTATAAACTGTACTCACTATGGAAGTATGTTAGAAAATGTAGCTCTATTTTTTTTAACATTTTGCTGGCAATTCTTATGCACTATACATATGAATACTTTAGAAAATTTAAAGTTGTAGTATAGCTCCTAAAATGTCCTATAATCTATTAACAGCATCAAAACAATAGCTGTATATAATTTTACTTACAAAAGTAATTCAAAATGTCTGCTGAATTAAGGAGCAACTTACATTGACAACTTCTAACTAGAAGCCTCTTTTATTTAGAATACTATACAAACGATATTGTCTATTTTTCCTACAAATCCAATTTGTCTTAAAAAAAAACAATATTCAGTTACTCTTAGTCCACATTTTCAGCTCTACTTAGAAACATACCTCTTGAAAAGAGGTCAGTGACTTTCTGAAGTGCATTTTTATTTTATTTTATTTTTTTATTTTTTTTTTTTTTTATTTTATTTTTTTGACAGATAGAGATTACAAGTAGGCAGAGAGGCAGGCAGAGAGAGAGAGAGGAGGAAGCAGGCTCCCAACCAAGCAGAGAGCCCGATGCGGGGCTCGATCCCAGGATGCTGGGATCATGGCCTGAGCCGAAGGCAGAGGCTTTAACCCGCTGAGCCACCCCGGTGCCCCTGAAGTGCATTTTTAAAACAATTATTCATACGAATAAAAAGTATGCCTTGTTAAAATACCCAAATTACTATGATTCACTCCCATTCTTTCATGTCTAACTTCTTAAATACTTCATAGCCATCAGTGTCTAACTTCTTAAACACTTAAACAATCCTCTGCTCATATGTTAATACTGTTACCAGAGCCTTTCCTATAGTTCCTAGTATCAAACTCAGTTTTTTGGGGGGATGGGGGATTCAGCCATGCCCTTTCACCCTACAATATGAAGGTCTTCAATGTTTAGCAATAAGTTTGAAATCTTCTTTAGAAATCCTTAGGGAGACAAACCATAAGAGGCTCTTAATCTCATAAAACAAATTGAGGGTTGCCAGGGGGAGGGGGGTAGGAAGAGGGTGGTTGGCTTATGGACATTGGGGAAGGTATGTGCTATTGTGAGTGCTGTGAAGTGTATAAAACTGGTGATTCACAGACCTATACCCCTGGGGCTAATAATACATTACATGTTAATAAAAAAAAAAAGAAAAGAAAAGAAAAGAAAAGAAAAAAGAAAAGAAAAGAAAAGAAAAAAGAAAAGAAAAGAAAAGAAAAGAAAAGAAATCCTTCTCTGGGGTCCAAAGTCAATTCCTAGAGCACTGGATGAGAACAACTTTTGGATTTTGCCACCTCAAAGAACCTAAACTCCCCCTCACTGGGAATTTCTAGTGAGTAGAACTCTCAGGAGCTGGTAATTTTCAGTGAAAATTGTGATGAAGTTTTTTGGTTTTTGTTTTGTTTCGTGATAACCTCCAGTTTCAGAGGTATCTAAAAATATTAATGTTGCAAAGATATTCCTAAAAATCAAAGACAACTTACACTTTTTGAAGAAATAAGATAGACAGAAATGTTTTTATTAAAGTTTTGACATTGAGATTTATTCCTTCACAATAGACCAATCAAGAGAAGTTAATATTGGAAAATGACATTAGAGCTACTAAAAGTATTCAAATACTGGTGTAATGTAGGTGCCTTACCTTCACAAAAATGATTTATCTTAGCACTTTAAATAATAATCTTTATATCTTTTATCTTTGGATAATAATCCACAGCCTTTAAAATTGCAAATAATACCTGTAATGTAGTAAGTCTACATGACAAAGTCAAGGAGCTCAATTTAATTTAGCAGAAAGTAAAAAGTCATATTTCTTTCAATGTGGAGGATTAAATTGAAAATACAAGTAAATATAATGGAGTTCATATCCTAAAGTCATTGGTAATCATGTAAAATATGACTATAGACAAAAAGAAAAGTCTTGTATTTTTTTGCTTTTGTTGATTTTGGAAGTTGTGGTTATAGTTCTGTATTTCATATTCATCATATTGATTTAAATCAAAATCAGACAGTTTAAAACTTGATTTGTTTAGGCAAATTTACTCCATTTATACAAAAAGATGTTCTTTGGGGAATTAATTTTATTTTTAGTCAATTCCAAACTAACAGAAAAATTTTAAGATTAGTCATAGAACTCCTGAATTTCTTTCAACCATACTTCCAATTATGAAGTTTGCCACATTAATTTTAGCAATGTCTCTCTCCTCTCTTTCCCTCTATCTTTGCCCCCATGTCTGTCTGTCTCTTTCTCTCTCTTTTTTTTTTTTTTTTGGTATCCCTAAAACTCTCAGCTATTTAGGGTATTGAGAGAAGAACAAGACAGAGAGAGGTAGTGAGACTTAGGAAAAGAATTAAAACACTCCAAATACTTTAGTGTATATTTAGTTAAGAATAGGAGTCTTTTCTTATATAATTATGGTGGAATTATCAATATTAGGAAATTAACATTCATATAACATTGTTATCTAGTGTATAAGCCATATTTAGATTTTACCAATTATATCAGACTATCATAGCAAATAATAATTATTATTATTATTCTAGTCCAGGAACATGGAATACATCTATTTGTCATTTTTCTATAGTATCCTTTATTTTGAAACAGGTCCATTGTTAACAGAATGTCTAGTAATTTCACTATTTTTAATATTCCTCATGATTATGCTCAGGTTATTTTGTTTGGGAGAGCAAAACCACAAAATCAATGTCAAGTCTTTCTCAGCATATCATATTAGCAAGTACATGGAATTAGTTTGCATTAGTACTGGATATAATTTTGATCATTTAGGTAAGGTGGTTTCTACCAGGTTTGAAAACCTCATTCAAGACTAACTCATTTTAGGGCACAAATTTGATGTTTATATGTGCTTTGAAACAAGATTTTAATAACTGGTCTTTTAAAATGACTTCTGGGGTGTCTTGTGGTCAGCTGGTTGAGTCTGACTCTTGATTTTGGTTCAGATCACAATCTCAGGGTTGTGAGACTGAGGCCCACGTCCAGCTTGTGCTGGGCACCTGCCCAAGACTCTCTTTCTCCCTCTCCCTTTGCTCCTCCCCCTGCTCATGCTCTCTCACTCTCAATAAATAAATAAATAAATAGCAAAATACCCTTAATAGTCAAGTAAAACCAGATTAAAAATTAAGACTATAAAATCCCACAATTAAAATTTAAATACAATAATTATAAGAAATATGAGTTTCATTCAACTATTTGTTTGGTGATCCAACTTTTCAAAGTTGCAAATTTTGTTCTTCCACGTAAGGAACAAACTAGTTATCTGTCATTCCAGGAACAAGCTCATTTTATAGAACATATTGTTCATTGATTTGCCTGATGTCTATCTGGAAATTTTCATATTATAGCCACTATACAAACAACGGAAACTGCAATCATGAATGTAACAATAAGCTTAATGTTCACCTGTCACTTCATTTTAATATAATTTATTTATTAGAACATTTTTAAGTACACAGAAAAATTAAGCAGAATTTACAGAGATTTCACGTGGGGCCCCTGCCCACACACATGCATAGCCTCCTAGCAACAGCTTCTACCGTATTGGTACATTTGTCACAACTGATGAACTTATAACTTATATCAACAAATTACTATCACCGACAGTTCATAGTTTAGTGTTCACTCTTTTTTTTTTTTTTAGATTTTTATTTATTTATTTGACAGTGAGAGATCACAAGTAGGCAGAGAGGCAGGCAGAGAGAGAGGGAAGCAGGCTCGCTGCTGAGCAGAGAGCCTGATGCGGGACTCGATCCCACGACCCTGAGATCATGACCTGAGCCGAAGGCAGTGGCCTAACCCACTGAGCCACCCAGGTGCCCTAGTGTTCACTCTTAATGTTGTATGTTGTATGGGTTTGGACAAATATATAATAACATATATCCATCCTTTTAATATTATACAGTCATTTTACTGCCCTAAAAATATTTTGTGCTCAAACCTTCTTTCTTCCAAAGAAACCAATGATTTTTTACTGTATCCATTGTTTTGTCTTTTCTGGAATGCCATGTAGTTGAAATCATACAGTATATAGCCTTCCTAGAGTGCTTCTTTTACTTAGTCATAGGCATGTAAGTTTCCTCCAGGTCTTTTCATGCCTTGATAACTCATTTCTTTTTCATGGTGAAAGATATTCCATTATATGAAGGTACCACAATTTAACTTTCACTTAACTGAGGGACTTCTTGGTTGCTCTGAAGTTTTGGCAATAATAACTAAAGCTGCTACAAACATGTGCAGATTTTGGTGTGGTAATATGTTTTCAAGTATGTTAGAAAATACCACAGAGCATGATTGCTGTATCATATGGTAAGAGTATTTGTATTTATGCAAGAAACTGCCAAACTGTCTTTGACAGTGGCTATACCATTTTGTATCATCATCAGCAATGACTTTGAGTTCATATTGTTCCATATCCTCACCAGCATTTGGTGTTGTCACTGTTTCTGATTTTGACCATTCTAATAGGTGTGCAGGGGTATCTTAATATTTTAATTTTCCTTTCCCAGATGACACATGATGTGGAGCATCTTTTCGTATACTTATTTTCTCTTTGTATGTTTTTTGTGGTGATACATCTGTCAAGGTCTTTGCTCCACTTTTTAATTGGATTATTGATGTTCTTTTTGTTGGGTTTGAAGAATTCTTTTGTATTTTAGATAACAATCCTCTATCTGATAAGTATTTTGAAAATACTTCCTCCCAGACTGTGATTTTTGTTTTTATTGTTTTGAAAGTGTCTTTCACAGAGCAGAAATTTTTCATTTTATTGAAGTCCATCTTAATTTTTCCTTCACAGGTTGTGTCTTAGGGTTTGAACAGGTGGAGGGGGACAAGCAAAGAAGAAAAGTTCTTGTTCAATGGGTATTGTGGTAGTGGCCTAGTACTGGTGCTCCCAGATCTTCAAAAACATTTATCGCTCATTTTATCACTCATGGATATTTTCATTAGTTCTTTGAATACACTATTATAAAAATTCCCCATTAATGCCTTTATCATTTTAATCATGATTTTTTAAAAATCTCTATTTCTTCTAAGGTATGTGTCATATTCAAATCTGGTTATATCTCTTGGCAGTGTTCTGTTTATCTTGATTTTTTAAAAATATTATATTTATTTATTTATTTGACAGAGAGAGAGAACGCAAGTAGGCAGAGCAGCAGGCAGAGAGAGAGGGGGAAGCAGGCTCCCTGCTGAGCAGAGAGCCCGATGCGGGACTCAATCCCAGGACCCTGAGATCACGACCTGAGCTGAAGGCAGAGGCTTAACCCAATGAGCAACCCAGGTGCTCCTTATCTTGATTTATATATGCCTTTTAAGTTGTTTTGAAGGTTTGAAGGCCAGACATCAATTGTAAGATAGTAGAGATGGAGATCAATAGCTTTAATGCCTAATATGGAGTTTTCAATTGATCTTGTCAAAAGTTGCCACATTGCTATTGCCCTAGCCACCTGCCATTCACAAAATGTTAACTGTTAATAGAAAAATATAATATAATCGTAGATCTTAAATTACTTCTTTAATTTTTCAAATACAATATCCCTGGCAATAAAGAAATCATCAAGTGAAAAGCAAGATCACATGAATAACCAAAGAAGAAACAATATCCAATATCAAATGAGATATCCCAAGAGGGACTCTAAATATTTGAATTATCAGATAAAGACTTTAAGTATATTTGTTCTGTTTACAGAAATAAAATATAATTTTGACTGGAGGTTGGAAGAGAAAACCAGAATAAAAAGGGGAAGGACAAAAATCATTTGAAAAATAAGAAAAACAGTAATTCCTAAAAATATAAAATAAATAAATAACAAATTAAAACTTAATGGAATACACCAGTAGTAATTCACACATCTAGTAGCTTGATTTTGGTTTCTCCAGTAAAAGAAATGAGGACACCAGGGAGATGTGACTGTTCTAGAACTGGAATAGGCAATATACAAGATGATCTCATAGCATCCCATAGCATCTTGTAGTGCCAGGAAATAAGGAGATAAAAAAAAAAAATAAGTAGACCTAATGATGAGGTATGTAAAAGGGACATAGGAGCCAACTGAAAGAGGTGCCAATTGCTATCCCTGGAGCAGTTTGAACAACAAAAAATAAAATAGTATTTTATTAAAACCCAATGTATAATACATATCTGTGACCCCATATTAAAATAAATAAATGAGGGAGTTGGGAGAGAGGGAGTGGGGTTATGGACATTGGGGAGGGTGTGTCCTATGGTGAATGCTGTGAAGTGTGTAAACCTGGTGATTCACAGACCTGTACCCCTGGGGATAAAAATACATTATATATTTATAAAAAATAAAAATTAAAAAATTAAAAAAATAAATATATGATTTAATAAATCAATAGGGGAGAAGAGATAAAAGTTTCTCATGCATAATTCTGAATAATTCATAGAGATATTGCACTCTAAAGGAAGAGGAGAATCATTTCTCAATCCTTCAGTATGGGCTACTCATAGTTATTCCTAAGAGAATAGTATGTGAAAGGGATAAAAAGAGCAACTTTACAGTGGAGAAACCAGACAAACATGAATGACTTCAGTGAGATATTCAAATCATGTTTACAGTATGTACCCTATGCATAATGAGATGAAAATGGTATTTGACCCATGTGATATTCCTTATTAAGACTCACAACACCAGTCTAATCATGATGAATTCCAATCATCAGACAAATTTTGTAGGGGCTTGCCACCTGAACAATAGTGTTAAAAACTGTCAGGATCAACAAAAACAAGGATTATCTGAGAAACTGTCATCATAAAAGCAACCTAAGGAGATAAGATGATTAAATGTAATGTGATTTCCTGCATAGTACCTGGAACAGAAAAGGTCATTAGATAAAACTAAGGAAATATGTGGAGTGTCTGGGTGGCTCAGTAGGGGTCCCGGGATCCAGCCCCATGTCAGGCTCCTAGCTCAGTGGGAAGTCTCACTCCTCCTTCCCCTGGCTCCTGCTCTCTCTCTCTCTCCCTCTCTCTCAAATAAATACATAAAATCTTAAAAACAAATAAACAAAAACTCAGGAAATCTGAATAAACAGAAGATTTTAGTTATTACTAATGTATTAATATTGGGTTATTAATTCTAGCAAATGTGTCATGTTAATATAAAATGTTATTAAAAGGGGGAAGCTTGGGGCGCCTGGGTGGCTCAGCGGGTTAAAGCCTCTGCCTTCAGCTCAGGTCATGATCCCAGGGTCCTGGGATCGAGACCCACATCGGGCTCTCTGCTTGGCTGGGAGCCTGCTTCCTCCTCTCTCTCTCTCTGCCTGCCTCTCTGCCTACTTGTAATCTCTATCTGTCAAATAAATAAATCTTAAAAAAAAAATATATATATATATATATATAAAAAAAGGGGGAAGCTCTGTAAATATGAAACTATTCTAACAAATAAAATCCATTTTTTTCCTAAAACTCAATGAATAGCGGTAATAACAAATTTAATGTGTTTGGAAAGAGAATAAATAAACTGGAATACAGAATTGAAGAGAACATTGGAGTAAAGCATAGAGAGAAGACTGAAAATATAGAGCAGAACACAGAGAGATGTCTAAACATAAATGGAATTAGATAACCCAGGAGAAAAGCGAAGAAAGGGAAAGGGAATAAAAACAATGAATTATGAGAAATGGTTAATGGGGCCCCTGGTTGGCTCAGTCGGTTAAGCATTTGACTCTTGATTTTGGCTTAGGTCATGACCTCAGGGTTTTGAGATCTAGCCTGGTGGGCTCTGTGCTCAGCAAGGCTAGGGGTGTGGGGGTGGATGGAGTCTGTTGGACATTCTTTCCCTCTGTCCCTCCTGCTCCCACTGTCTCTCTCTGTCTAAAATACTCTTTAAAAAAATAGTTACTAATTTTTTAAACCTGACATGCAATATCAAAACACAGATTTAAAAATTACTGTTAACCCAAAGTAGTTTAAATATAAAAAAAAAAAATACACCACAGAAAATCACAGTAAAATTGCTAAAAAGCAAACAGCAAATGAAAATAGTAATAGTACTCAGAAAGACAGATAGTAGGCATACTACTTGGAAAGAAGTGATAGATTAGAAAAGAAAACCAAAGGCAGCCATCTCAACAGAAATAACAGAAACCACAGATAATGTATTGATTTCTTCTGTTTTTTTTTTTTTTTTTTAATTTATTTATTTATTTTCAGTGTAACAGTATTCATTGTTTTTGCACCACACCCAGTGCTCCATGCAATACTTGCCCTCCCTGTTACCCACCACCTGGTTTCCCAACCTCCCAGCCCCCACCCCTTCAAAACCCTCAGGTTGTTTTTCAGAGTCCATAGTCTCTCATGGTTCATCTCCCCTTCCAATTTCCCTCAAATCCCTTCTCCTCTCCATCTCCCCATGTCCTCCATGTTGTTTGTTATGTTCCATAAATAAGTGAAACCATATGATACTTGACTCTCTCTGCTTGACTTCTTTCACTCAGCATAATCTCTTCCAGTCCCGTCCACATTGCTACAAAAGTTGGGTATTCATCCTTTCTGATGGAGGCATAATACTCCATCGTGTATATGTACCACATCTTCCTTATCCATTCGTCCGTTGAAGGGCATCTTGGTTCTTTCCACAGTTTGGTGACCGTGGCCATTGCTGCTATAAACATTGGGGTACAGATGGCTCTTCTTTTCACTACATCTGTATCTTTGGGGTAAATACCCAGCAGTGCAATTGCAGGGTCATAGGGAAGCTTTATTTTTAATTTCTTGAGGATATCTTCTGTTTAAAAAAATTAACTGCAAATGTAGAATTTTACACCTAATAAGTATCCTTTTAAGAATAAAAGCAAAATACAAATTTTTTTACAAGAAAAAAGAAAAATTTGTACTAGCAAATCCACCTAAAGCAGATTTAAAGTACATTTCTCAGGCAGAAGGAATGTGATTCCAGATGAAAATTTTAAGACAAATGGAATGAAAATGGCAAAAATTGAGGTAAATAAAGTGCATACTGACAGGAAGTTTGTCCCCATACTCTGAATGCATTTTTAGGTTATTTAAGGTATTTAAACTTATAGCTGCACGGAGACAAGTGGGAAACACTGATGTATCATCTTGTGATTTGACAACAATAGTTGGGATGCCTGGGTGGCTCAGTCAGTTAAACAGCTGCCTTCAGCTCAGGTCATGATCCCAGGGTCCCAGTATCAAGTCCTGCATTTGGGTCCCAGGATCAAGTCCTGCATTTGGGTCCTTGCTAGGGGACCATACTACTCTCTCTCCCTCTGCCTGCCACTCTGCCTGCTTGTGCTGTCTCTCTCTGTCAAATAAATAAATAACCCCCCCCAAAAAAAAATAGCAATTAAGTGAAAGATATCGTTCAGATGATGGCCAAAATATCAACTAATATTTGACTTTTGTAAGTAAAGATGTAATAACAATTCTGACATGATTTTTGATGTTTGATCATTGACAAGATTCAGGCTTTCATTCTTTCCTTCTCCATCACCACACAGCTGGTATTTTAGATAAGGAAACTTCTGTGTACCTCTTGATCCCTTGATCCCTCTGGGCCAGTAGGAAGTTTCAGATCCTTTGCCTTAACCTGCATGTGTGAGCCCTGCACTAGCCCAAACTCCCAGGCATGTTCTTATTTCATTGATTTGAAATATGATTACCCTACTTCATTTCTTTTTCAAATATCAATATCAATGATTTTAATCTTTTAAAAAGGTAGTTTCATTATTTAAAAAAAATAATAACTATCTATTTAGTATAGGATCCTAGCTGTGTATATATGTGCACTGGTGTGTGTATGCCAGCTTGATCAGTGTGATTATACCAAATGAAGGAGAGAAAATCTGCTCAAGAATTATAAACTGCTGGAATCAAACAGATGAGCAGTGTTACAGTTCTGAAATTTAATGATTAATATATGAATAGTATCATTATGTTTAACTTTTAAGGTTACACATTTGGTACCATAGGGCGTAGAAAGGCCAATAAAGCAAATATAAGCCATAGAAATAGACCTGTGTGTGTGTGTGTGTTCAAATGAGCATTTCAAATACCTTGGAAAATTTTGAGTAATTGAAGGATGTCATTTCATACTAAAAAACAATACATATTATTAAATACAATTATGGAAACTTGAAAATCTCTTTGTTCTTTAAATATTCTACTAAGAGAAAAGTTGGGTGCCTGTCTCAGTTCCAACAATAGCTATACAGTGCTGGTAACTGCTTCACGTGCACCCATATGTGGGGAGCTGTCAAAACCATCAACCCTGGAAAATTTTCACTCCTACTCATCCTATTATTCTGTTTAATCTTTTGTTTTAACTATTTTTCATTCTTATGTGAGTAATAAATGCACATAATTTAAAAAGTCAACTAGTACTACAAGGCTATAATAAAATACTAGAACTCATTCCTCACTTAGCATTCTCAGTCTGACTTTCAAAAGTTTTCACCACTTTAAAGAAGCTTTGTTTATTTCCATGTTTGAAGATTATATACTCTACTGCTATTTTTTAAAGTACTAAATTCACACATTATGTCATTTTAGAAAATGTAAAGAATTATCATTTTTAATTATTATTCTTGTTCCCTTCCTCTATCCTTCTAAATTAATGTTGGGATTTTTTAATTAAATCAATATTCTGGCATCGTGATGTAGAAATTGTGTTTACCATGATTGCATTTCCATTCTGTTTTTCCTGTAAACATTAATTGCTTTTAAAAAATCACATGTTTTTACATGCATCTCTCACAAAATCTCCTAAATTTAAGGCTGCTGCAAAGCTGTCATGCCCAGAATTCTCTTCACTCTGTATTGGACTTCTTTTTGCCATTATATATGGTGAACATACCATCTAATAGATCTCATGCCTTTTACATATTTTGTAATTTTGTATCATGCATGGAAAACATATTCTAGTTGCCTCTTGAGATGAGCTGTAAAGTAGGTAAATTCTTCAAACCTTTTCTGTCATTTTGAGAATTCCTTTCTTCTGTGCTCTTGTCTCACATTTTGTCAAGTTTCAGAACTTGTTCTTTTTTAACAGCTTTAGATTTTTTCACTATCCTTTGTTTATTAAAATGTGTGCTTTGTGGGCCTATTTGAATTCATTTTTTTTTCTAGGTTTCAATGAGTTATTTCATTCAAATTCTAAAAGTGTTTTTGAATTATTTCTTCAGTAACTTCCTTTTTTACATTTATTCTTTTATTTATTCTTTTATCTGGATTGTTATTTATTGTATATTGAACTTCTTAGATTAATCCTGTTAACAATTCCTTTTTATTAGACCTGTCTTTTTCTTTTGGTTCCATTTTCTGGGAGGTTTCCTCAACTTTGCCTTCTAATGTTTTTATCTTTCTTTTATTTTATTTATTTTTAAAATTTTGCTATAGTCTCTATTTTATTTCTGTATATTCTTCTTCCTTGGCCTCACTTTTGTTTTTAAGATTTTATTTATTTATTTGACAGATACAGAGAGTGTGCATGTGAGAGAGTACAAGCCAGGGCAATATCAGGTAGAGGAAGAGGGAGATGCAGGCTCCCCACTGAGCAGGGAGCCCAATGCAGGGCTTGTTCCCAGAACCCTAGGATCATGACCTGAGCCAAAGGCAAATGTTTAACCAACTGAGCCACCCAGGTGCCCCTTTGCCCTCACATTTTTAATGGCATCCTTTTTTTATTTCAGAGGATGTAATGTCTACCTTGGAGTGGTAATAAACAAGTTAACTTCTTATTAGATCCTCCATTTCACACATTCTGTCAGTTATTCACCATCCACTTTAAAATAAAACAAACAGACAACAATAACAGGGGCACCAAGGTGGCTCAGTTGATTAAGCAGCTGATTCTTGATTTTGGCTCAGGTCATGATCTCCGGGTGGTGAGATGGAGTCTATGTCATGCTCCATTCTGGGGTGTGGAACCTACATAAGATTCTCTCTCTTTCTGCCCCTCTCCCCCAACTTGCTCTTGCTCTCTCTGCAAAAAATAAAATGCAATAAAATTAAAATATTAAAAAAATGAAAACTTAACAGACTTTCTTCTTAAGAGCAATTTTAGGTTCACAGAACAGAGTGGAAAGTACAGAGAGTTTTCACATACTTCCACCACCACACACATGTTTTCTTATCATTAACATCTTACATTAGTAGGGTGCATTTGCTATAAATAATGAACCAACATTGACACATCACTACCAGTCATAGTTTAGTTGCTATTAGAGCAAATAGTCATCTTTTTAGTATCATGCAGAGTAGTTTCACAGTACTAAAAATCCCCTGTGCTCTCCCTATTCATTTTTCTTCCCCCTAAAACCCCTGGCAACCATATTTTAATTGCTCGGTAGTTTTGCTCTTTCCAGAGTATCATATAAGTGGAAGCATATGCTATATAGCCCTTTAAGATTAACTTCTTTTGCTTAGAAATATGCATGTATATTTATTCTGTGTGTGTGTGTGTGTGTGTGTGTGTGTGTGTGTGTGTGTGTGGCTTAATCATTTATTTTTAGGGCTAAATAATATTCTATTATATGCCATTATCACAATGTATTTATTCATTTTAATTGAAGGACATTTTGTTTGCTTCTAAGATTTGACAGTTATTAATAAAGATTCTGTAAGCATTTGTATGCAGGTTTTTGTGTGGACATAAATTTTTAACTCTTAGTAAATAATAAGAAATATGATTATTGGACTGTTTAGTTAAGAGTGTGTTCAGTTTTCTTTCTTTCTTTCTTTTTTCTTTGTTTTTTTTTTTGCAGTTTCCTTTATTTTTTCCAATTTTATTTATTTTTTTCAGCGTAACAGTATTCATTGTTTTTGCACAACACCCAGTGCTCCATGCAATACATGCCCTCCACAATACCCACCGCCAGGCTCACCCAACTTCCCATCCCCTCTCCTCCAAAACCCTCAGTTAGTTCCTTAGAGTCCATAGTCTCTCGTGGTTCATCTCCCTCTCTAATTTCCCCCAACTCCCTTCTCCTCTCCACCTTCCCATGTCCTCCATGTTATTCCTTATGCTCCACAAATAAGTGAAACCATATGATACTTAACTGTCTCTGCTTGACTTATTTCATTCAGCAAATCTCTTATAGTTTTGTCCATGTTGATACAAAAGTTGGGTATCTATCCTTTCTGATGGAGGCATAGTGTTCTATAGTATATATGGACCACCTCTTCTTTATCCATTTGTCCATTGAAGGGCATCTTGATTCTTTCCATAGTTTGGCAACTGTGGTCATTGCTGCTGTGAACATTGGGGTATAGATGGGCCTTTTTTTTCACCACATTTATATCTTTGGGGTAAGTACTGAGTAGTACAATTGCAGGGTCATAGGGAAGCTCTATTTTTAATTTCTTAAGGAATCTCCACACTGTTTTCCAAAGTGGCTGCACCAACTTGCATTCCCACCAATAGTGTAAGAGGGTTCCCCTTTCTCCACATCCTCTCCAACACATGTTGTTTACTGTCTTGTTAATTTTGGCCATTCTAACTGATGTAAGGTAGTATCTCAATGTGGTTTTCATTTGAATCTCCCTGATGGCTAGTGATAACGAACATTTTTTCGTGTCTGTTAGCCATTTGTATGTCTTTATTGGAGAAGTGTCTGTTTATGTCTTCTGCCCATTTTTTTTTGGACACAATTATCTGTTTCAGATAATCGTGTCAAAAAATGGGCAGAAGAGTCTATTCAGTTTTCTTAGAAACTGTCAAACTATCTTCCAAAGTTGCAATACCATTTTTCATTCCTATCAGCAATGGATGAGAGTTCCTGTTTCACATTCTCACTGGCATCTGATGCTGTCAGTATTCAGGAGGTTAGCCATTCTAATAGCGATATATCATTGCTTTGTAAGTTTGAGTTCCTTAATAATACCTGATATTAAATATCTTTTCATGTGTTCAGTTGCCAATGGTATATTTTCTCTGGTAGGTTGTCTGTTCAGATCTTTTGCACACTATTAGTTGAGCTTTTTATTTATTTATTTTTTCCTTATTGAGTTTTAAGAACTTTTTGTAGATTTTGGATAACACCCCTTTATCAAATGTGTCTTCTGCAAATGTTTATTTCTCTATCTATGGCTTGTCTTCTCAATATCTTGACAGTTTCTTTTCCAGAGTAGTCATAGCCACTTTTCATCATCAAAATGCATTGATCTCCTCCATTTTCTTTGCTACTATGATATATATCTGTATAGCTATAGATGTATAGTATTTGCTGCATATTTATGTATAGGTGAGTAAATGTATATTTATAATTTTGTTACCTAATTTATTTATTTTATTTTTTTATTAAAATATTTTATTTTGGGGGCACCTGGGTGGCTCAGTCATTAAGCATCTGCCTTCAGCTCAGGTCATGATCCCAGGATCCTCAGATCGAGCCCCACATTGGACTCTCTGCTCAGCAGGGATACTGCTCCCCCCCCACCCCCGCCTGCCTCTCTGCCTGCTTGTGATCTCTGTCTGTCAAATAAATAAATAAAATCTTTTAAAAAATCTTAAAATATTTCATTTTTAAGTAGGCTCCACACCCAATATGGGATTCAAACTCATAGCCTCAAGATCAAGAGTTACATGCGCTGCCCACTGAGCCAGCCAGGTGTCCCTATATTACCTTATTTAATCATTAATTCTGATAATCCAATCTAAAATTTCTCACATTCCTCTAATTATTAATCACAATATCACACTCTTTGCCTTATTTTCTTTATAACATTTATCGCTGACTGACTCACTTTTTCTTTTCACTATTATCAACCCCATGAAAGCTAGAACTTTGCTTCTTTTATACATTTAAGAGTTCCTGCCACATTTGGTCACTCAATATATATTTATTGAATTAGTAAATATAGAGACAAAATTTTCCAAATTCACCTATTCTATGTGATTTTATGAGAATTGCCCCTTTTGCCAGAGGGACAAAAATTGTGATGTGCCATTTCATAATCTAATCTAAATATAAGGTAAATATTACTAATTATTAAAATGAATTTGGGTACTGATTTTATCACTAAATTTGATAGCCACATGCAGAAGAATGAAACAGGACCACTTTTTTAAACCATACACAAAAATAGACTCAAAATGATGAAAGGTCTAAATGTGAGACAGGAATCCTTCAAATCCTAGGAAAGAACACAGGCAACAACCTCTTTGACATCTGCAGCAGCAACTTCTTGCTAGACACATCTCCAAAAGCAAGGGAAACAAAGGCAATAATGAACTACTGGGACTTCATCAAGATAAAAAGATTTTGTGCAGCAAAGTAATCAGTCAACAAAACCAAAACAATGGACAAATGGAGAAGATATTAGCAAATGTCTTATCAGATAAAGGGCTAGGATCCAAAATCTATCAAAAAAACTTATCAGACTCAACACCCAAAGAACAAATAATCCAATCAAAAAAAAAAAAAAAAAAAGGGTAGAAGACATGAACAGACACTTCTCCAAAGAAGACATACAAATGGCCAACAGACCTATGAAAAATGTTCAACATCACTTGACATCAGGGAAATACAAATCAAAACCACAATGAGATGCCACCACACAACAGTCAGAATGGCTAAAATTAACAAATCAGGAAACAACAAATGTTGGAAAGGATGCACAGAAAGGCTAACCCTCTCACACTGTTGTTGAGAATGCAAACTGGTGCAATCACTCTGTATGGATTTTCCTCAAAAAAAACAGTATGGAGTTTCCTCAAAAAATTGGAAGTAGAGCTACCTTAGGAACCACCAATTGCACTACTAGGTATTTACCCCAAAGATACAAATGAAATGACCTGAAGGAGCACTTGCACCCCAATGGTTGTAGCAGCCATGTCCACACTAGACAAACTATGGAAAGAGCCCAGATGTCCACTGACAGATGAATGGATAAAGAAGATTATATATAATGGATATATATATATATATATATATATCCATTCATCTTCATATATATATAGAGAGAGAGAGAGAGAGAGCGCGCGAGCATGCGTGCGCAAAAGCGGCATAATATTCAGCCATCAGAAAATGAAATCTTGCCATTTGCAACATGAAGAATGGAACTAGAGGGTATTATGCTAAGCAAAATAAGTCAATCGGAGAAAGACAATTATCATATGATTTCACTCACATGTGGAATTTAAGAAACAAAACAGAGGAGCATAGTGGAAGGGAGGGAAAAATAAAATAAGATGAAATCAGAGAGGGAGACAAACCATAAGAGATTGTTAATCATAGGAAACAAACTGAGGAGGGGTTGGGAGACGGGATAACTAGGTGATGGACATTAAGGAAGGCATGGGTTGTAATGAGCACTGGGTGTTATATAAGACTTGAATCTCTGAACTCTACCTCTGAAACTAATAATATAGTATATGTTAATTAATTGAATTTAAATTTAAAAAATTGCCTCTGGACATAAAATTGCTATAATGAAAAAAAAAAGATGCTTCTCAGAAAAAAATTACACATTCTAAAAGTTTATTGAAAAAAATTTGCACTTAAGAAACATATATGAAGTAGAATACTGGTAAAGGGATTTATAATATATTTAAGCATATCACCTGTCATTAAGAAGCTCATAGGCATAGACAAATAATAATGTATGTATATGAATTCGGAGAATATAAGGAAAAAATCTGCATCAAAATGAGTGATATATAAGATGTAATAACATTCAGAAGTAAAAGTCTTTACTTCCATATGTGATTTGTGCTTAAGTTCCAGTAAAATCTTTGCTTGCGAAACAAATATATAGCATTTCATAGTTCTCACTGTATTCCTGTTTTAAATTTGAACACAAGGAAAAACACTAAGTGGTTACCTAGATTGACAGAATTAAAGTAACTTGAATTCTGATTCTTTGCATTTATAATTACTGTGCTATTACTTATTCGGAATCTAGTGTTCACATTCAGAAATAGTAGTATCACTGGGCAAAAGCAATTTTAACCATACTGAAGAGTTACAAGAGTGTTCTTGAAAATGAACCCATTTAACTGAGTCAAAAGTGCTCTGGCTGTCTACATAACTGGGAATTATTTAAATTAACATCTTGAATAGAATATGTTGTTCATTACAGAATAAGTAAAAAGTGCTAATTTAGAACTCACATATATACGATTAAAACTCAACAATAATTTCAGCAACTGTTTAGAACTTAGACCAACAAAAACTTTGGTTAACATTTTTTATAGAAGAGTATTTTCCTACAGACATCATTTAGAATTGCTTAAGTATAGTGATAACCAATTACAAACAGACTTTTTTTTTTAGTTTTTAGTTTATTACTGCCTACTTCTCTATAGATGATACCCCTACCAGTCTTCCCTATCCCTTATCTCCCATTGTCTACATCCAAGGTAGACTGTTCCATTGCCTGCCCTTAACCTGCCATTACCATTGAATGTAGTGTCAGTGAAGAGGAGAAGAACAGGACAAATCATGTAAATCTTTTGCAAATGTTAAAATCTGGTAGGGAGAATGGTCATATTAAGGCATAAAACACCGAAATATTTTCAAAAGGGAGGTAATGAAAGCTTTTGGGCAGGGAGTATATAGTTAAGTGGCTAAAAGGTGTATCTCAAAGGAATGTGTGGGCTCCTTACTAGATATGAAGATACTGGAGAAGAAAGACGTGATATAGAATCAGAGGCAAAGTGTGAGAGATGAATAGATATGATGACAAACTGAGATATTAATACTAGCAATGGACAAAAACTAAGATATTGATTAATAATGAATAGTAGGTTATTAATTAAAGGGGGAATACAAGAGATATGGGTTATATACAAATAAATAATGACATTTTATACACCATCCTTTAATTTTTTAAATAGAGTTGCTTGATTATTTGATGGGGCAAATAGCTTGAACTCTGAATCTGGACTTGAACAGACCATTTGGCGTTTCTCATGATAACTTTCTGGATAAGATAGAAAACTGAAGTACAGCCACTTCTCTGAACTAACTTTGGATAAGAAGAGTGATTATTTATTAAAATAGAATTGACAGTTTTCAAAAACAGTGGTGTCAGAAAGATACAGAAAGACTTCAAAGGCAACACGATGTCAATAAAAACCTATCTCTCAATAATCACTCTCAATGTGAATGGCCTAAATGCGCCCATAAAACGACACAGGGTTGCAGATTGGATAAAACGACAGGACCCATCCATATGTTGTCTACACGAGACCCATTTTGAACCTAAGGATACACCCAGACTGAAAGTGAAGGGATGGAGAAGCATCTTTCATGCCAATGGGCCTCAAAAGAAGGCCGGGGTAGCGATTCTCATATCAGATAAATTAGATTTTAAACTAAAGACTGTAGTCAGAGATACAGAAGGACACTACATAATTCTTAAAGGGACTATCCGCCAAGACGATCTAACAATTGTGAATATCTATGCCTCCAATATGGGAGCACCCAATTACATAAGAAAACTATTAATCAAGATAAAGAGTCATATTGATATGAATACAATAATAGTAGGAGATCTTAATACGCCTCTCTCAGAAGTAGACAGATCATCAAAACAGAAAATTAATCAAGAAATAAGAGCATTGAATGAAACATTGGACCAGATGGACCTCATAGACATATACAGAACATTCCACCCTAAAACAACAGAATACTCATTCTTCTCAAGTGCACATGGAACCTTCTCCAGAATAGACCACATACTGGGTCACAAAGCAGGACTCAACCGATACCAAAAGACTGACATTATTCCCTGCATATTCTCCGATCACAATGCTTTGAAACTGGAGCTCAATCACAAGGAAAAGTTCAGAAGGAACTCAAACACCTGGAAGCTAAAGACCACCTTGCTTAAGAATGCTTGGATCAACCTGGAGATCAAAGATGAACTTAAACAATTCATGGAAACCAATGAGAATGAAGACACTTCGGTCCAAAACCTATGGGATACAGCAAAGGCGGTTCTAAGGGGGAAATACATAGCCATCCAAGCCTCCCTCAAAAACATTGAAAAATCCAGAATACACCAGCTATCTCTACACCTTAAAGAACTGGAGAATCAACAACAAATCAAACCAACTCCACATGCAAGAAGGGAAATAATCAAGATTAGAGCAGAGATCAATGAGGTAGAAAGGAGAGATACAGTAGAACGTATCAATGAAACTAGAAGCTGGTTTTTTGAAAGAATCAATAAGATCGATAAACCACTGGCCACACTAATCCAAAAGAAAAGAGAGAAAGCCCAAATTAATAAAATTATGAATGAAAAGGGAGAGATCACAACTAACACCAAGGAAATAGAAACAATCATCAGAAATTATTACCAACAGTTATATGCCAATAAGCTAAGCAACCTAGATGAAATGGATGCATTCCTGGAAAGCTAAAAACTCCCAAAATTGAACCAGGAAGAAATTGACAGCTTAATAGACCGATATCTAGTAATGAGATTGAAGCAGTGATCAAAAACCTCCCAAAAAACAAGAGCCCAGGACCTGACAGATTCCCTGGGGAATTCTACCAAACTTTCAAAGAAGAAATAACACCAATTCTCCTGAAGCTGTTCCAAAAAATGGAAGCAGAAGGAAAACTTCCAGACTCTTTTTATGAAGCCGGCATTACCCTGATCCCCAAACCAGGCAAAGACCCTACCAAAAAGGAGAATTTCAGACCAATATCCCTGATGAATATGGATGCAAAGATTCTCAACAAGATCCTAGCAAACAGGATCCAGCAGCACATTAAAAAGATTATCCACCATGACCAGGTGGGATTCATCCCTGGGTTGCAAGGTTGGTTCAACATTCGCAAATCAATCAGTGTGATAGAACAAATCTATAAGAGAAGAGAGAAGAACCACATGGTCCTCTCAATTGATGCAGAAAAAGCATTTGACAAAATCCAGCATCCGTTCCTGATGAAAATGCTTCAAAGTATAGGGATAGAGGGAACATTCCTGAACTTCATAAAATCTATCTATGAAAGACCCACAGCAAATATCATCCTCAATGGGAAAAAGCTTGCAGCCTTCCCGTTGAGATCAGGAACACGACAAGGATGCCCACTCTCACCACTCTTGTTCAACATAGTATTAGAAATTCTAGCAACGGCAATCAGACAACAAAGAGAAATAAAAGGTATCCAAATTGGCAAGGAAGATGTCAAACTCTCTCTCTTCGCAGATGACATGATTCTTTATATGGGAAACCCCAAAGACTCCACCCCCAAACTACTAGAACTCATACAGCAATTCAGTAACGTGGCAGGATACAAAGTCAATGTACAGAAATCAGTGGCTTTCTTATACACTAACAATGAAAATACAGAAAGGCAAATTAGAGAATCAATTCCATTTACTATAGCACCAAGAACCATAAGATACCTGGGCATAAACCTAACCAAAGAGGTAAAGGACCTGTACTCGAGGAACTACAGAACACTCATGAAAGAAATTGAAGAAGACACAAAAAGATGGAAGACTGTTCCATGCTCTTGGATTGGAAGAATAAACATTGTTAAAATGTCTATACTGCCTAGAGCAATCTATACTTTTAATGTCATTCTGATCAAAATTCCACCGATATTTTTCAAAGAGCTGGAGCAAATAATCCTAAAATTTGTATGGAGTCAGAAGAGACCCCGAATTGCTAAGGAAATGTTGAAAAACAAAAACAAAACTGGCGGCATCACGTTACCCGATTTCAAGCTTTACTACAAAGCTGTGATCACCAAGACAGTGTGGTACTGGCATAAAAACAGACACATAGACCAGTGGAACAGAGTGGAGAGCCCAGATATGGACCCTCAACTCTAGGGTGAAATAATCTTCGACAAAACAGGAAAAAATATTCAATGGAAAAAAGACAGTCTCTTCAATAAATGGTGCTGGGAAAACTGGACAGCGATATGTAGAAGAATGAAACTCGACCATTCTCTTACACCGTGCACAAAGATAAACTCGAAATGGATAAAAGACCTCAACGTGAGACAGGAATCCATCAGAATCATAGAGGAGAACATAGGCAGTAACCTCTTCGATATGAGCCACAGGAACTTCTTTCAAGATATGTCTCCAAAGGCCAAGGAAACAAAAGTGAGAATGAACTTTTGGGACTTCATCAAGATCAATAGCTTCTGCATAGCAAAGGAAACAGTCAAAAAAACAAAAAGGCAACTCATTGAATGGGAGAAGATATTCACAAATGACACCATAGACAAAGGGCTGATATCCAAGATCTATAAAGAACTCTTCAAACTCAATACACACAAAACAGATAATCATGTCAAAATATAGGCAGAAGACATGAACAGACACTTCTCCAACGAAGACATACAAATGGCTATCAGACACATGAAAAAATGTTCATCATCACTAGCCATCAGGGAGATTCAAATTAAAACAACATTGAGATACCACCTAACACCAGTTAGAATGGCCAAAATTAGCAAGACAGGAAACAGCGTGTGCTGGAGAGGATGTGGAGAAAGGGGAACCCTCTTACACTGTTGGTGGGAATGCAAGTTAGTGCAGCCACTTTGGAGAACAGTGTGGAGATTCCTGAAGAAATTAAGAATAGAGCTTCCCTATGTCCCTGCAATTGCTCTGCTGGGTATTTACCCCAAAGATACAGATGTAGTGAAAAGAAGGGCCATCTGTACCCCAATGTTTATTGCAGCAATGGCTACGGTCGCCAAACTGTGGAAAGAACCAAGATGCCCTTCAACGGATGAATGGATAAGGAAGATGTGGTCCATATACACAATGGAGTATTATGCCTCCATCAGAAAGGACGAATACCCAACTTTTGTAGCAACATGGACGGGACTGGAAGAAATTATGCTGAGCGAAATAAGTCAAGCAGAGAGAGTCAAGTATCATATGGTCTCACTTATTTGTGGAGCATAACAAATAACATGGAGGACATGGGGAGATGGAGAGGAGAGGGAGTTGAGGGAAACTGGAAGGGGAGATGAACTATGAGAGACTATGGACTCTGAAAAACAACCAGAGGGTTATGAAGGGGCGGCGGGGGTGGGGGGGTGGGGTGGGAGGTTGAGGAACCAGGTGGTGGGTAATAGGGAGGGCACATACTGCATGGAGCACTGGGTGTGATGCCAAAACAATGAACACTGTTATGCTGTAAATAAACAAATAAAAAAAATAAATATATAAATTAAAAAAAAAAAACAGTGGTGTCAGAAAAATATTAATATAATCAGACTCTATCTTAGACTTTTAATAATAAAATTGTTCTAAGAAAAGGTAGGCAGACTTCCATAATATGAAACTTGTAAAAAACCCAATACTTTCTGATGTAAACCCAAATATTGCAGTTGTAGAATAAAAAGTACAGATACCTAGAGAATCAGGGGTTTCATCAATAAATTATCTAATAAGCCCACATAATTAAAATATATGGTAGAGGGGCACCTGGGTGGCTCAGTTGGTTAAGTGGCCAACTCCTGATTTCAGCTCAGGGCATGATTTCAGTGTCCTGAGATCGAGCCCTGCACACTGGCTATGAAGTCTGCTTGGGATTCTTTCTCTCTCCCTCTCCCTGTGACCCTCCCCCCACCACTCATGCTCTCTCTTTTTCTCTCTCTCTCTCAAAAATAAAATAAAATAAAATAATATATTGTATTACAAAAATCAGACTTAGATGACTTGTGAGAAGAGTGACATCAATTCTAAAGTCCAAGATAAACAAAGACTTAAAAAACGATTATATCAAGAATGGATATTTTGGCTTTTTCCACTCTGCCTTGTCCCTAATCTTTAGGGTATGTGCTTGTTCAGTAATGATATAATCTCTATGGCTGGGGAAAATTATTCCCTGCCAATGCACAAACACATCAATTAATGCTTATGACAGATTTTAATAACTCCAGGGAAGAATAAAGTTGCATGTTATTGACATTATCATTAATCATTCATAAATGGTTCAGCCAAGGGTGTCATTATCTACACCAATAGACCAGTGACCTGTGATCTTGTCCAAATCAAACATCATGTAACTCACTCCTCATAATACCATGCCCTTCTGTCTTTATCCCCATCCTGGCTACTGTAGTTGGCATATTTCAGCTACTTCATTTGTTCAGTTACTTTCCATTCAATGTTCATATATGTGGATTTAATGTGTTGGAAATTCCCTTATTTTTGTCATTTAGTGTATTCACTTATTTGTAATATCAAGTGACTGTTAGATTTATTGCACACATATTTGATACAAAATCTTGGTTAAGTACTTTGGAAAATGCAGATGAAAAATAATGGACTTCCCCCTTAAGAAGATTTAAGTATATTTAAAATTAAAGATAGGTACAGAGACTACCACAGGTAGACAGTAATAAAATCCATAAGAAAATATAGCTAGAATGATATGGGAATTCAGATATAAAAGAATCAGTTTTTGAAATATATGAGAATAAAAAGCTTATTTTACATTTTGACTTTTACTTAGGAGATTCAAAACAAGTTGATGACTGCCTTTTTATCACTTCTAAGCTATTGACACAAAATACCTACATTTTAGGAATTAGTATTTACAAGGTACTGAGAAATAGGTGAATACAATCAATAAACAGATTATAAAAAAATTCGTTTCAATGAAATGGAATCTTGATTTTTTGCCTTTTAGGAAATTATTCATAGTAAAAAAAACTTAATATTATTTATTTTGGAAACATTTGTTTATGATTTATTGATTTATAATGTATTGATTTAGATCACTTTTATAGACATTCGTAATACATTTTAAAATCTCCAAAATTAGCAATTAAATCCTCACAGTGAACCTAGTGAATACTGCTCCTCAATTTTTATATGATTTGTCTTTTAAATTTTAAATGTTAATTATTTTCTTCTTCAAATAATTTCCTATATTGATTTCTATGTTCACACAGTTTTATTTCTCTCCCATTTAACATTTCTTAACTGCTATTTGCTTATAGCTATTGTTCCTATATTTCTATTCCTTATTGCTATATTGTCCTGGAATTTCTGTCTCTTTGTATTCTAAATATACAAATAGTACTGAGTTTTCCAACCTCCACACCCTATTCTTGCTCTCAGCTCTCCTTGGACACTTGCACTGACTTTTGTATTTATAACTACTGATGCTGATGACTCTTAAATCTTATATCCAATATGGACTTTCCTCTTGAACTACCAATCTATGTATCCAATTGTCTATTCAAATGTACCACAGGACTCTCAAGCTCAATATATCCAAAAAAGAAAGCCACTTTTTACACTTTACAAATCTATTTCTCCCACAGAATTTCAACTCTCTGCTAATGACCTCACAATATCATCAATACCCTAACCCAGAAAATAGGATTTAATTCAAAACCTTATCTCCCAATTTTCCACATTTACTTGCTCATCAGTTTTGTTGATCTCATCTCCCACTTATTCTTTAAGTCAATACTAACTTCTTTATCTCCAATGACACTACTTTTGTATTGTGATTCTTACTTCCCTGGATAGTAACAAGTTCTGCATCTCTATTATAATCTGTGAACAATCTCAGACTTTCTTTCATGGTGGTAACTAAATAATCTCCTGAGATTACAAATTTTACTGTGTCATACTCATACCCATATCCCGAAGCCTAAAACCTTCAGGATAAAGACTAATTATTTTTGCCTGGCATATAGAGTCTTCCAGGATCTGAATACAGGCATAATGTATGCCTTCTCATTCTTTATACTTTATGTTACATTTGTACTGAATTACAAGTGGTTACCTTGATGCACTATTAAGATGCACTGAGCTTCAAATTTTGCCTGACACAGTACCATTTCTTCCTTACTGATCCAGGACATTCCTACTCATCATGGGAGAATCTGTCCCCTGAAGTTATCTCCCTTATCTTTTCAGTCAGATTTCACTTCTTTCATTGCTCTCCAAATGTAGTCTACATACTATTTATACAGCATTTTTACTGTCCTACTATGAATAGAGGTTTACCCAGCATTTGTGTCCCAGAGCTTAGCACTGTGTCTTGTGAACTGTAGGATCTCATTTAAAGTTTCTTAGATGTATAAATGATTAATTCTACTGAATCAATTTTTCTTAATAAAATAAACTGGGGTGCCTGGGTGGCTCAGTGGGTTAAGGTCACGATCTTGGGGTCCTGGGATCAAGCCCCGCATCGGGCTCTCTGCTCCAGGGGGAGCCTGCTTCCTCCTCTCTCTCCCTGCCTGCCTGTCTGCCTACTTGTGATCTCTGTCTGTCAAATAAATAAATAAAATCTTTGAGAAATAAAATAAACTAATAAAACAGTCTTTGAGATCTAATCAAAGAGAAAGCAAATATCTAAGTTGACAGAAGTGGTTAACTAAATAAAATTAGGTTTCTCTTTAGAAAGGGGAAATGTGGGGAAGAGAATGGTGAAAAGGCAATCCACAGTATCTGACACAAAGGCATTGTTTTGGTGGGAAATTCTAAGTGATGTCAAATATTGAATATTTATGACATTGAAGTTATGAGAAAAGTGGATCAACATATACATATACATATGTGTGTATTTGTGTATGTTCATATAAGAACATACATAGGACACATCTTTTGGGTATTCCTATATTCTAATGTTATTATATCATATAAAAATGTTCTTTTTGTTCACATTTATGCCAGCTGTTTCTCACTACTAGAGAAAATAGACTTCTAAATAAAGAGAATGTGGGGAGGAGGGAGGCAATAATATTCTGGTGGTGATTCAGGGGCTGAGCCAGCTGATGCTCAGCTATTCAGCAAGAGAACAACTCTTGAAGAGTGTTGTGAATTAGGCTGGCTGAAACTCAACAATTCTGGGTGGGGGGGGGGACCATTTAGCTAAAAGGAAGTAAAGGACCCAGCACTGTTAAAGACTTAATGAAACAGATGGCCCATTGTTTTGCAATGGAGCCACTAGAATCAAGTCTGTTTTTAACCCATTTTAAAGACTTGTGTATAGATGTTTCAAAGAGTAGACTTTCATCCTAGAAAATCTATCAAACATTAACATTTTTGTCCTGAGCAGCTGAGTGACAGTGATGAACTAAACACTGCTTAGAAGAATGAATTTGCAAGGGGCTCTGTGTTTATTATTATTTTTTTATATGAGATACTTTAATTTCTATCTTGTATAATTATTTTTTGTTAAAAGAATGGAAGAGCAGAGTAGGAAAATACAATATTAATTATTAGTTATCAATTTTCAAGTTGGTAAAATTGAGATAACTACAAGTTATGATATCATTAATGACTGAGCATAAATAAGATTATTTAATGACACATCATTTTATAACTCATGTATCATACAAAAACTACCAGGAGTGTTTGGCTAGACCAAATTCTGACTTCTACTCCATTCACATAGAGGAGATACAGGTCTCAGTTTGGATAAGAAAATCAGGCTGACATTTGTTTACTGTGATTAGAAATATAGTGACAGGTTATTATTGCTCCAGAATATTCTTGTTATATGTTTTTAAACTTTCTTATCACCTGCCTTAAAATTTTAATTGTTTTAAGACAAGTTTTGTAATACTTAAATTACCTATTGTTGGATTATTACTATTAAATATGCTATTTATTTATTCATTCAGCCATTTTTTTCTTTTCTGAAATGAGTGGTAGAGTCAAGCACTGACGTCTTCCTTTGCCGTGAATACACACCGCAAATTTTTCTATGTTAATACAATAACATAAATTTGTTGATTATTTGTCACTTTTAATTAGAAAGAACAGTGTCTTTAGGAAGTGAGGTACTGACATAGTATTGAGGATGGGACTGCTTCCCTATTCACTGTCCTCTCTCTCTCTTCTCCCTACCCAGCATTTTCTTGGCGGGGCCATCTATACTCATTATCCACTTTTGCAAGTGCCATTCTTTACTTTGAACTATCTTGACTTTGTCTCAACCACTGTTTTGAACTTGTTTTACTTAGTTTTGCAATTTATTTAATGGCCAAAACCAAATGCTCTTTTCACACCTCAACCTGCTGGAAATGTCTGCATTTCTCTTTGTCCCTGGCTTTTGTGTCTTTTCAAATGGAAAGTGTTGCAACCCCATTTGAAGGGTCAGCCCCTCATCTTCCCTGAGCCAGCCCACTATCTCCAAGGCAGGATATTTATCATTAGCATCAGCTCCCCAGTCTTTGACCTCCAGCCTTGCTTCTGTAGATCTATTTTTTTGTTTGTTTGGCTTCTTATTTTTTTTGTTTTGCTTTATTTTCATTTTCTTTTGTCTTGTTTTATTTTCTTTTGTTTTGTTTCAGATCAGTCCTAAGCAGTCATGCACCTCCCAATTTCCAGTTTTTGGGAATATTTTACCGGAGGGACTCAGATCCTTGTCCAGCTGCCCCTGGTTGGGAGCTGTTGGGATTTGTATCCTAAATTTACCTCTTGCCAACCTTAACTTTTAATCTTCAGAAGAATTCCTTTGGGGTGGTTTTTTAAAAATCAGGGACTCTTCCCACACCAGGCTCCTTGCTCGGCAGGGATCCTGCTTCTCTCTCTACCTCTGACTGCCACTCTGTCTGCCTGTGCTCTCTCTCTCTGACAAATAAATAAATAAAATCTTTTAAAAAAAATCAGGGACTCTTGTAAATTAGGAGTCTGAAATTTATAAAGCTGATAAATCTACTTTTGTGATTTGCCTATCTTAGAAGCTACTTAGAAAATAAACAAATTAGTGTGACACTAACTAGGATGCTTTCTAAAACTATGTGTTTGTCGTTGCTTGTTATTGAGCACCAGCTACCATCTTTATTTTTTTTATTATCCCTCCATTTGAAAGAGTGTGCACTCTCATCTTGAAACATGCCTAAATCAAATTTGCTGCCCTTTTGCTAACATTATGTCCTATTTTATTGTATCATTTACAGCATTTTGAGTTGGAGGTTTTCTGACTCTAAGTAGCTTGAACAATAAGGGAATTTATTAACCCTCACGTCAAAATGCTAAGGTATAGATTAGTGATTTATAGATTAGTGACTTAATAATATTACGAAGGATCCATGTTTATCCTTCATTTTTTGTTTGTTATTTCATCACCTGTATGATGATATTTGTCTTCAGGTTTGAGCCTTTTGTGGTACAATACAGGAAGTTACACACAGCTAAAACAACTGTCATAGCTTCGGGCATCATATCTTCAAACAATTATATCCAAAGGCAGGAAAGAGAAGAGGAGACTTTTCATCAAATTCCATTAACATTTTATCTGGGAAAATTTGAATAAAATGAATTTTTTTAAAAATCAACATTGTACTCATTTTTTGTCTTCCAGTATTACCCAAAACCCTAAATTTTATACATTCAAGTTGGCCAGTAAAATTTTTAAAGGATCTTCTCAACGGGAAAATGGTATTCACGTTATATTTGATATTGACAAATGATCAAGGTTTTAATATGTGTCATATGTCATATACATTGGATGTCTTTTTGAGTTGACATATTGGTCATACCTAAATACTTATTGATAAAACTCTTTACAGGCATATCTTGTTTTATTGAACTTCACAGATATTGTGTTTTTTACAAATTGAAGGTTTGTGACAACCTTGTATCAAACAAGTCTATTGACTTTATTTTTCCAACACCATTTGCTCCCTGCATGTCTCTGTGTCACACTTCGGCAATTCTCACAATATTTCAAACTTTTTCATTATTATTGTATTTGTAATGGTAATCTGTGATCTGTAATTATAACTCATTGAAAACTCAGATGATGTTAACATAATTTAGCAATAAAGTATATTGTAATCAAGTTATATACACTGTGTTTTTAAATGTAATGCTACTGCACACTTAATAGACTACAGTATAATATGAACAAAACTTTTATATACAATGGGAAGCCAAAATATTCATTTGACTTGCTTTATGGTAATACTCACTTCATTTCAGTGGTCTGGAACCAAACCACAGTATCTCCAATATCATACAGCTGTATTTGTATATATGTATACCAACTTTCCCTTCTAGTTCTCTTTCTACCAATTCAGATCTGTTAATAATCTCAAACATGTTGCACATTTTCAAAGTGTTTTTTTTTAGTCCTCTTTGCTTTCTGGTTATTCATTCTCATCCTAGGAATTTCATTTAATTACAAAATTTAGGGTAAACTATGGGGAGGGTTCCAAAATCTGTTACTCTAGCTTTGATCTTTCTTCCATATCTCTACTTATTAACAATCCCCAGCTCAGATTTATCCAAAGCAGAATTATTGTTCTTTCCTGATTCTCTCACTTTAATCTGCTTCTTGTGTCTCATCCAACACCATGACAATGGTTCTTCAGTCATCATTATCACTTAAAATAACATTTTTGGGAATCTCACTCCAGTGAGATTTTACTTCCCTAATTAGTGTAGGTAATGAAAAATGAAAAAGGCATTATCAGGCCATCAGTATTTCCAAGTCTCAAAAAGGAGATAAGCTATGCCTGAAATAATTATAATAATGGTTATTTATTCAACTGTTTGACGTTATTATCAATTATTCCCTTAATATTGTATCCTGCATACACTGAACTGACAAATACTTTTGACTTTATGTAAAAACAATAAATAAATAAAATCTAGGAAAAACAAACAAACATTTATCAAGACCTCCACCTTACAACTAAGTAGAAACTGCCAGCACTAATAACAGGGTGTTGTCACTAATTCTGAAGTAGTCTGTTTTCATCACACATACACACACACACGCACACACACACACACACACACACACACACACACACATATCTCTATAGCAACTAAAGTGATCCATTGCTCAATATCCAATGTTCTCCATTCTTTCTCAGGATAAAAGCTTTACAGTGATTTGAAGACCTTACATGAGCTTTACCTCTACTCTCTTCCCAAATTCAGCTCCTAAGAACTCAGCCTGATCACTCTGCTCTAGCCACAGAGGCCATCTGGCATCCAAAGGCTTCCCAGGACTATTTTCCCTGAGTGGAATGCCATTCCTTCAAACCTTTCTTCCTCCATTCCTTTAGGTCTTTGTTGAAAAGAGAGCTTTTAAAAAACCTTCAGTAACCTTCATCTTCAAAATAATGCAACCCATTTCCATTACTTTAATTGGTTTAACCACTTGTATTTTGTCCTTCTTACTTATTAACATCTGATGATATCTATTTACCTATATATCTATCTATCTATTTATCATCTATCTATCTAATGTTTCTCCATAAAGAATGGTAACTCCATGAAAGCATGAGAGTAGGACCTTTTTTTTTCTATTTCTTTCCCTATCATATTTGCAGTGTGTAACACAATGCCTAACATGTAAAAAGTTCTCAATAAATATTTGTTGAGTAAATAAATGAATAAATAAATATTATGGAATTTACAAATAATTTCCAAAACTGCATAAGGGAAAGAAAATGGAGTAAAAGGAAACTGATATTTTATGAATTCCTCACTAAGTACACATACTGTTTTTTACATGGCGTTACATGACATTACAAGCATGGCCGGTCTTGGCCATATGATTACATCAAATATAAGGTAACTTTTATTTTCCCATTGAAATAATCCATTAAATAGTTTTTTGGCCAATTGAATATGTAAATTTCATCATTGTGATAATATTGCATATATATAATATTTTATTTGTTCATTATTGTGTATAGAAAGTAACATAATGTATTAATTTTAAATTATTACCTTTCTATTGTCACAATACATGAAATCCTTTTATTCAACTACTCATGCTTCCCTTTCACATTAATTTCATCACCTAACAGCCCCTATTTCTTATTCTTTCTCATCTAAATTGTTCAAGATGAATTCTATGTATGATGCAAACCATTACATGCATTGTAAATTAAAATCACAAGTTCCCATAGTACTGAAATTAGAGCAGTAGTTTTGCTTTAACATTTCTTTCTTATGGATATAACTGTGATCTTCACAGTATAATAACTTATTGTATAGTTTTCAAATAATTTTTTACAAGTTTTTTTGCCTTCTTTCTCCCTCTCTTTGATGATTATAATGTACACTTCCAATTATGAGAGCATGTACCCAGCAATGATGACAAAATTTGTGTTGTCTATTGTTTTCATCATTGTAGTTTGGCTCTTGTTTTACTAATTATGTCAGGTTACCTCTATAAGTATCCTGATCTAGGGATGACTGCTTTGCCTAATGTATACATCCCTTAAGAAAAAAGAAACAAGTCTATAAAAGCTCACAATTAGGCATTCTTTATTTTTTAATTTTATTTTCTAAGGGTTAACTTCAAGGGAAAAAAATCCTCACAAAATATTTGCACATATAGAATAATTTATTTCATTCAATAATTTCAGCATCTCTGATTGTGGTTCTATCATATGCTTGCTTTTTGCCCATAGATTACATCATTTAGTCTTTATAACAACCTGAGAGACATCCACTATTTTCATTTTACAGATGAGAAAAAGTCTATCATATAGAAATAGAATAGGGTTCCCAAGTCACAGAGAAGTAAACCAGAAATTCCTTCTCTGTTTCAGGTTGTCTTCTGTCTCTGCCTTAAGAAGACAATAGCATGCAGAAGAGTTCAGAGAGGGAAAAGGCTAAAGAGAAGCAGGGAGACTAGCTGGGAAGATATTGAGATAGCTTAGGTTAGAGGAGACAAGAGTTTTAAGGCAAACTAAGGTGTGAATATAAGGGTATTTTTTATCTGCAATTACTAGAGGTGAACATTTATCTACTGTTAAATTTGGTTTGGGAGAATATTGGAAAATAATGGTGATGAGATATTTGATGATTTAGTTTTGATCTGATGGGAAATGTGCAAGACTTTTTACTCGAATATTAACCTCATTTAAAATTGTAAAAGGAACCTGCTATTTATCTCAGTCACATGAAATAACAACAGTAGGTAGAATTTTATATTAAAGTGCAATAAAATGTGTATATCACTGGGTTCTTTTTTGTTGTTCACACACTGGAGTTATAGAACTAATTTTCATATAAATAGTATTCTAAGATGTGCGTTTCTGTCATCAGCAATATAATAACATCTATAATCAGTTTATTTCCAAAGCTTCTTTCATCCAAAGAACTCAAAGTTATCATGAACATTAATTACATTTACAAGTCTCTGAGGGTTAGATTCATTTATGTAACCTTCTCTGATAGAATCACTTACAGATAATGATGTTAAATAACAATATTTCTGCTAATCAGACCTTTTGAAGCATAGGATTTATAAGTCTTAATAAAACAGGATGCTCAAAGAGAATTTTATTTTATGTTGACACTTTTTCATTGTCCACATAGTCTTCATAAACCTTCTCCAAATTATAATAAAGTTCTCAAAAAACACATACCAAGGATCAAAGGTGTATTTTCTCTGTAGCCAGTGAAGTGCAAGCTTTTGGGTTCCTCTCTTGCACATCCACTTCGATGGATCTAGGAATGCCGTAGAAATCTGTTGTTCACAAGGTCACAGGCAAATCATACCCAAGTCCATAGATATATGTGAAGGATGAAACTCCTTTGATATCATGTCCTAACTAAATGAGTTTACATCTGTGGCCCGAGTTTGGGAAAAAAAAAAAAAAAAAAAAAAAAGGCTTACATTCCTCACTTGTGTCATGAAAAATCATACATTCCAGTCAAAACCACCAAACAACAGTTTGTTCATTGGAACAATTTCAGAACATCATATAAGGAGACAAAACAAGAAAAGAATGTATTTCCAATATAGGTAGAAAATACTTACATTCTTAGAAAAATGATTTTAAGCTCTATATGTGCTACTGTTGACCTTTTTATTTAACTCTGGAGTAAAAGCATTGCTAAGAAAATATTGTAGACCTTTTTCCACTATATATAGATATAGATATAGATATAGATATAGATATAGATATAGATATGTATATACATACATACATATATATTTGTTAGTTACTGATTTCCAACCTAATACAAAATTAACAAAAATGTTAGCAGCAGGATGAACTAAAGAATCAAGGCCTATGTTCCTTTGTAGGGGGAAAAATGAACAGTAGTAGATAAGTTATAACCCTGTGCACTATGGACATTGCATCTGTGAAATGGAGAAGAGAGTGCTAGACTTTGCTACCCTACCTGCATGGTCTACAAATTAATCAAGCGATCTTTCTCTTCCTAGTCAAAGGTGATTAGATGAGTATCTGATTCTGGCAGGGGATCAGGAATTGCATTAAATGTCTCAGAATATCAAGAATTCCAACAAGTAGGCATAGAAATTACAAACATATGATAGGCAAGAAAAATGGGAAGAGTACTGTTCAATAGAACTTTCTGGGATGATGAAAATGTGGTTATTGAAAACTGGAATGTGGCTAATATGAGAAAGAGGAACTAAATTTTGTGTTCTATTAAATTTTTTTAAAAGATTTTATTCATTTATTTGAGGAGGTGAGGGACAGAGGGAGAGAGAGAGGATGAGGGAAAAAGTTCCATGAAGCCTCCATGCTGAGTGCAGAGCCTGACATAGGGCTCAGTCTCAGAAGCCTGCAGTTATGACCTGAGCTGAAACCAAGAGCCAGTGGCTTAACTCACTGAGCCTTATAGGTGTCCCATGTATTTTATTAAATTTGATTACTATGAATTTAAATGCAGCTAGCAGCATTTTTTAGACAGCAAAGATCTGGAAGGTCATGGTAGTAGTCAGAGTGTGTAGCTCTGATGGGCTAGGTGTACACTATATAAAGGGGACCAATCAAAATGGAATAGAGTTCATACAAAAAAAAAAAAGTGTTAGAGAAGAGAGAAATTATGCTGTTCCAGAGAAACAAAGACTATAATCTTGATTTCTGATTTTTAATTTCAGTTTTCATGGAACCTAATTCTTCACCGTATCACTTAGTTTGGTGAGAACTCTGTTCTTTTTCTCTGTAAATCTCACTTATATTTTGAATTAATTTATATGAATTACTTTAAAAAAATCTTGACTTGCATACAACAAATGGTAAAATGTCTCCAGAATGCCAGGGAAACACATAAACAATCCCAGTCCTGCATTCTTCACATAGGTTTGTGAAGTTATGTGCTTTACTACCAGTATGAATTAGCAGGTAGAGCTTGAGTTTATATGTTATATAGATCTCGGCTGGTAGTTCAGCTTGGTCTTTAGGTTCTGTGAATTTGGAAAAAAAAATTGTGTCTGTAAATATCACTTTGTTATCTCTAAAATGGGATGAAGAACAATTAATGATAATACCAACTTTACAGAAGTGTATTAGATACAACAATACATACACAGAAATTGTGAAAGTGACTGGCACACGCTAGCTAGTTTATTCTTGCTCTCACCTACCGCCCCTGTGCAGAACCTGCCAGGTGAATCGAATAAGCCTGGCATGTTCAGATGAGATCACCAGTCACAGTTCTTTTAACATGTATCATGATCTTTGTGAGACAAAAAGGGGAGGATAGGATAATTTTATTCAGACTGTAGAGAATAACTTAGAATTTGGAAGCTGTGCATAAAAATCTCCATATGGATTGTGTTTTGTTGCCTAATTAATAGTGAAAGACAAGACCACTGATACATTGAAACAACATGTCATAATTAAGTTTAAAGTATCTGAAAGTTTCTACAGCAATCTCAAAAACATGTTTGTTTTTGATGCATTGCTATCTTCTTACCTGAACTTTGGCAAAACTAAATAAATAAATTCATGAAAAAGAAATAGCCATATAAAGAAACACATCTTCCTTGGGCAAGATACAATCTTTCTGAAAATGAAAAGAATCACATTAGAAATTATAATGTGTTACTCTCATTCCAATCTTAAACATGTTTGAAACAACAAAAAAATTTCCAATTTCTACAAAAATGTTCTCTAGGCTATCATTTGCATACAATTGCAATGTATATGTGATATGTATAGAAAATAAATGTTTGACTGTCAAGATGGGAAATGGAAATTCTAAATATATCCCTGTTTATACATTGATCATGTTATCAACTAGATAAATGAAATGCAGTTTACGTCTTTTAAGAGATTTAGATAAATAGCCTACAATATCACAATTCGTTTTTTAACAACTGTAGCCCAGTGTGGCTGGGACTGGATCTATCACTTTTTCTCAAGGTGCTGCTACTTTTTCTTAATATGGAACATTAGGTTAGGTGTTATAATGTTTGTTTAATTTAATGGAAGCAATTTCTGTACTTATTTGTTAAATGCATTTTAATTTTTACATGCCTAGAGGCTAAACAAATCATACTTAGCATTATTTTTAATTGATTTTAAAACATCACAGCTTATATTGCATATAGACTTGTGTCTAAGTCTAAAATAACAAAACTAAATGAAAAGCATGTATTTATCAGTCACCTGCACATCTCCCAGTCACGTCAAAATCCATGTGACCAAATGAGAATTTTTTTGTCCTCTAAATTTCCCCTCCTCCGATGAGTATGCTTTAGCTAGATAATAAGATGCCATCACTTGTCCCCAGGATAGAAAGTAGGACTTACCAGAGTTTTTCTTTTATTTGTAACTTCTCTGCCTCTAATCCATAATCAACTCCAGGCTCTTCTCTTTTCAATGTCTGTCAACTTGCTTCTTCATCTCCACCTCTGCTCTTCCTCTAGACTATATTTCACTCTGACTATTAAAATTACAGCTTCCATCAATTTTCCACATGCAGCCTAGAATGATTTTTATAAAACAAGAATCCTATTATGTGTTGTTACTGTTGTTACTGTTCAGCCTATATGCCAATACTGTTCTGTTTCTACATACCATGGCTTCCTGACTCTTGCAATGGAACCAATGTTCCAAATGTTTCATGTCTAATCCAAACCCCTCTTCCACTGAGCTCTGGATCTCTTGCCATTTCAGAATATTACCCGCCTTTTTGTAAAACTGATTTTTTTTCTTGATTCCATATTATCCTCTGAATGCTCCTCTATTTGTATTTTTCTCCCTACTAAAGAACCTTCTTTTGAAATTTGGACATGGCCTCATTGTCTCCACTTCACACATCACTCAATTTCTCTATTTCTCTAACCAAGCCACTGAAATTGCTTTGGTCAAAATCAAAAACTATTTTTGTGTTTCCCTGTCCAATGACACTTTTCTGATGATGTCCTATTTGACATCTCAGAAGCATTTTTCTTGCCTTACTTTCCTTTCTCAGATTTTATGTGATCAAACAGTCCTGATTTTTTGCCTCACTATTTCTTAGCCTCTTTCACAAGTCCCTTCTCCTAACACTTTCAATGCAGGCATATTCCAGCATTGCTCCTGTACCCTCTTCTGTGTATGCACTTATCTTAGGGGTTCCCTACCATATTTGAAGTCAAATTTTGATTTGTCACCTGTTTCTACAGTTTTTCCCGTTACAGCAGATGATATCACTGATTAAGCAATTGCACTCAATATACACCCCAGAATTATTCCTTTTCCTTCATTTCCACTTCATGACCTTGAAATAGGAAAGGAAAACACTGAAATAACTTGTATTTCATTAAAACTACAAATGCCTGTCCATTAAATTAACTAATAAGAAAAAGATGAGCCACGGTATGGGAAATTTTGGCCACATATACAACTGACAAAGCACTTATCCATCAGATGTAAAGAACTGCTGTCAAGGACATGTAGACAGTAGTATATAAAGATATCTTTACTCCTTTGCAACCCAATTATAACAACATAATAGTATGATAAATAATTTTTACTACTTGCTTACAAGTACAAGATGATTTGCATTAGTTCAGTATATTTAATTCTCACGAAGTTTCAGTTGAAGTAGATATCACTGTTTTTTCACTTTTACAGATGGAAAAACTGAGTTTCAAAGAACATTAATAAATTAACCAAAATCACGCCGCTTGGAGCTTGATTTGGGGTTTGCAGTAGTCTAACCATAGAACCCAAGGGGTTGTTAGGTATGATACTGTTTTTTCTGCTTTTAACTATTCTTTATCTGTATGACTCACAATATGAGCTACCAAATTTCCTTTTCCTATTATTTTGTTCCTTGGGGCTTTCATATTTTGGCAGAGTTACTAATCAACATTCCCAGTGACAAGATGATTAGCTCAACTTTCAAACTGATAACTGAGTTTGATTTTTAAGTTAATATCAGCCTCTAGTTTTCTTCTGGATTGAATTTGGGAATATAACTTTTATTACATAGCTGACTCACATTTCCCATTATTGTTTAGATGTTTTCCATATTGGAATCTGGTGGGCTTTTGATCCAAGTTTTCAATACATATCTAAATGTATACACTATCTGTGAGGACAAACTCAGGAAAATCATGTTACATTTTATATATATTGGAAACAAAATTCCTAGGGATGATAGTGATTCCAGCTGATCTTCACTGTGCAGGAAATTAGATTAATGGAATAGATAGCCTTACCATATTGGGAAAGACTAATGCTGAAAGGAGAACTACTTTGGACAAAATGTAAATAATCTACAATTTTTTTAAATTTTTTTAATTTCTTTTCAGCGGTAATCTACAAATATGTAAATGAAATGAAATGAGCATGTCCAGAGCTAACCCATGTTACCTCCATGGCGAGAACACACTGAGAGGACCTCATAAAACACCTCTCTCTCCCTGTCTCTATCTCAACGAATGGCATCACTCAATTGCCAATAACAAAAATATGGACATCTCTGTAGATTCACTCCCACACTCAGATGGTCACTAAGTACTCCACTGTCTACTTTTTTTAGCATCTCTCATAAATGTGCTCTTTCACTAACCTACCTATTATTTCCCCTAGTTCAGGGGAAACTGAACTCTTGCAATACTCCTAATAGATCTCCCTGATCACAGGATTTCTCTCTTTCAATTTCACTCACCAGAATCTAGCCTCACTGATTTATCTAAGATGCTTGTCGTGGCAGAAAAAGTCATAGATGATGAAGATCAATAAGGAGGGGCAGGATAAGTTCTACTAAAGAAATGCTCCCTAGAAAATGGGAAGGGAATGTACTCACATTTCAGAAATGTAAGACCTAAGCTTAGTTACCAAGAATGAAGCAAAATGTCAGAATTGAGGACGAGTGATTAAGGAGTGGGGTTTAAAATTGCTCTTGATTAAAAAAAAAAAATCCTATGATACTACCAGATTAAAATAGAAAAAAAAAAATGTTCCCGTATTAAGAGACAGTCATTATAAGTTTCAGAATCAATAGCTGTAAGAATTATTTTATTATTACATCTAATTTGTTAGCTATGTTTCTCTTTAAATCTATTGTTGTTGGATTTTGGTCTTGATAACATTGTAAATTTTTTAATACAATTTTGTCTACTACATTTAAATATTTTATTTTTAACTCAGTTACCTCATAGATGATGTGATTTGTTATTTAATTTGTTACAGGAATTTATAAACAACATATATTTCAGAAAGTGACTAAGATGTTTTACTTGGACATTAGTTCAGTCTAACAATCTGGTGAATTTTTTACAAAATCACTTAGAGGGCTTTTTTATTTTGAAGATTTTATTTATTTATTTGACAGAGAAAGATCACAAGCAGGGTCACAAGCAGGGAGGAGGGTTTTTTAATAATAATGTATTTTAATTGATAGAATTTTTAAATGCAATCGTCTTTCTTTAAAGTTTTTTGACATTTTTAACTTAGAATAAATAGATAATCTTAAACATAGATTCATCCATGCCTTGGCAATAACTTCTAATTTTCAGAATGCATATATATGAAACAGACACCACAGGCCACTTTATAGCATCTCTTCATACCTGAAAAGTAGTTGGCACAGGAAATGGTTTAAGAATTTTATTAAAATGATTCAGTTGTTTTGAATGTTCTTATAGAATGGCTTCCAGGCTGCCAATTTCATTCTCCCTATTGGCCCTTGGCTTTTCATCCCTGGAAGTTTAGTTTTGTAGTTAAAGTACTTTTTTCTTTGAGGTAGATGTGGCTTCCAATGAACGCAGTAAGTCTCCTTTCATACCATGGTCCCGTTCAGAGTGTACACATCGGTTTGATCTCAGAAGGAACTGAGGGACAGACTTGTGCTTTAGGGTGTGATGTAAGTCTGTGCTGCATGTAATGTCAAGCACTTCAGCCTTTCATGTGATAAGCATCAGCCCTTTCATAAATCTGCAGTGTATTCCCCAGTACCTGCTGGTCAGAACAGGGACAGCATTCACTGGTCTCATCTCCAAGTGCTGCTCTCTTCCATTGACTGTTTCCTCCTGAGACATCATCAGGATAATTTTAAAGATATAGTTTTTTAGCTTCAGTTCTTTTTATTTCTTTAACTTTAAAGAAGTGGTTAATAAATCTAATTCTGTCTCCCCCTCTATGACCCTTTCTAGCATTTAACATTTCTGTGCCCTGCTGGTGTGATGGCTGTATTCGGTTCCAGAGTCCTCTGCCCATATGCATATGTGTGTATAATGACCAAAGTACAGGGCAAATGACATCCCTCCCAGGAGAGTTTTCAACCAGTTGCTGGAGTTAGTGGATAAAGACCCTCAAAGAACAAAAATGTTTCCTCTGTCAGGTATAGTTTTCATCCCTACTTTGCTCTGTATATTTCTGAACCCTGCTTCTCTCTGCTGAACAGACTTCTCATTTTCCTAAGACTTCTCTTTCTCCCCATAAATATGTCCTTAATTTTATATAACCACTAGATTCTAGTGCTCTCCACTTTCTAACTGGCTTAGTAAGGTGTCCTAATTACAGATTTTCAAGAAAATTCAATGTAATCAACTTGGCCTATGAAGTAATACATTGGAGATGCAGTATCTGCCCAGATCCAATCACCCAAGACCTGGCTGCTGTAGTCCTGTAATACCATCATAGCAAATGGACTCTCATTCTTTCAGTAGATTAAGGAAGTGATATTCTTAGAAACTGATTGGATCAAGAAGCAATAATTAGAATATCTAATACTCCCGTGAAAAAATAATCTTCTGTAAGGTAAACTTTTCCAAGAATACCTGGGCTTTCCCTAACCAGCATCTGGATGCCATCATGGGTATAAATGTCTATATATACATGGTATGAATTTTTGTCCAAGATGTACAAGAAAGAACATGTTTCTTTATTATTCTTTAAGCACCTTCTTTAACAAATGTAAAGACACACACAGTCTGCTGAAATCATAAAAAAAAGTTTAATCTCATTATTTCTAGTAATCTCCTAAGAATTCTGTATTCATGTTAATATCTCGCCAAGGAGATATTTTTATTCTCTTCCCATCATCTTTCCCCAGTTTTCTGCTGTCTCCATGCTATCCTAGGGGCACAGGAATGATTTCCAAAGCTGGGAATCACAATGGCTAAAATCTCATCTCCTTAGATGTGCACAAAATCCATTTCTCTTTACAATTTGCTTCTTGTATCGGGAGTATTGCTGGGCTTAAAACCTGTATCTAAACTGCTCAAGAGCACACGGAGCTGTTTACCTCCCATGGCTCAAGGATTTTCTTCCCATTCATGGTAAGAAATTCTTCCATATCTTCTCTATGCCTTTTTGCAAGCTACATTTTATGAAATACACTTAGACTTTTGTAAAACCCAAACCAGGAGGTCTTAAAACCCATCCTGCTAATAGAGGTGAATGAGGTATACTTCTTGGGCACAAAATTGAAAGGGACACCAAAAATCTCAGTAATGAAGATGAATATTTAATCGAATGTTAAAAATTAAAAAAAAGCAAAAGTTAGGGATAAGGAAAGTTCCTAAATTTTAAATACAGTCGGAAACAGTATTACTTACTTATTTTTCCTTTTGCCACAGGTTTCAGTATGGAGCAGAGTAGTCTTGCCACCGTTCAAGTACTGAATATGCTATTTATTTACAGGAAGGAGAAAGGAAAGCAGGGACTGTATATGTTAACTCTCAAAATATTATACACCAAAATATGGAGGAGATGCTCTTTGGAGAATAATCTGTCAAGAACAACAGCCTGAACTCACATATTTGGAACTTAATTTTCTTGAAATTCCATGTGAGGATGAATCACATGTTAAAATATTTGATACCAACCTTTGAAGCCCAGTGTGAAGCTTAAGACCTCACATTCTTTGGAAGAAAATATTCCTACATGTCTTTATTTACAGTGTCACAAGTGAACTAGGGTCACAGTACCATAGAGATAGACTCAGTATACCTTTGGAGCCTAGATATCCACAATTTCCAACTCTGTTTGTGGTAGAAGGTGGAGAGAAACAAGCTGATGCATGTACTTTTTTGCTGAGTAGTGAGGGGTGATTCACCTCATGTACCCTTTGGATATGCAGATTTTCCTCACCCACACAACCTTTATGGTGTGTTACAATATGTGCTGAAGATGGCTTCCTTCAAAAAGCTCCAGAGAACAGAGTCGGCTCCCTTTCTCTCAAGCTTCCACAAAATTTTTCCAGCTTTCCAAAGTATTTGGCATTGCTTCCTAGATAAGTCATCAAACTAATAAATAAACAAAGAACATCTTCCTTATTTTATACCCCATGAGAATGACTGAGTTTTCAATTTCTAAAAGCAATTCAGTGCTATTTACTTACTCGGCATTTTTTTTTTTCTGGAATAAGTTTTTATTTTCTTTTCTTTGAAGAACTGAAAATAACTAAAATAATCTAGTACCTTGCTATTCAAATGTGGTTGTGAGGCCCGAGGAATCAGTATTAACTATTAGAAAGGTAGACTCTCAGGCCCCTACCCACTGCTAGTGAATCAGAATTTGCATTTAACAAGAGACCAAGTTGATTTGTATGCACATCAAAGTTTCAGAAATGCTGATACAATGCAGACTGCCTTTTTTTCCCCCTCCTGTTTATATTTATCTTGTTCTACACTCTCTAGTGTGTGTTTTGGTGCCCAATTCTTGCTCTCAGTTTCTTATTATTTACTCCACATATTTTCCTTGATTTTGTTCTAAGTAGAATATTTAAAAACAGATTTTCAACATTTAAATTCTACAAAATACTATCTCTCCTCTCCACTATACTCTGCAAAATGCTTTTTAGATAATAGGTCTAAATCTGAGCCATTTGTGTAACGGGTTTCTCCAGAATTTGCAGACTCTGTGGAATCATGAATTTTTCTGTGGATGTTGTGGTGGGAAAGGTTTTTTGTTACGCCTAGGGAAAGTTACTCTGCACATGGAGCACAAGCTAAGGATCCTCTACTGGACAGAAAGTGATGTGTTAGAGCCAGCTTATAATGGTTTAAGAGAGCCAATTGTATGCATCTTTTTCCAATGCCATCATGTTCATTGACAGCACTATGGTTGCTTGAAATTACATTTGGTAAAGGTATTTATAATTAATACCACAGAAATTGGCAAACGCTACAAATCACAGGTTGGTTTTGTTTTTTGTTTTTTGTTTTCTGTTTTATATTTCTGGAATATATATACATATAATATATATATATATCCCAAGTTATTCTAGGTTGTAAAAATAAACCTTTTTCTTGGAACAGTAGTTTAGTTGGCTCTTACTGATTTGTTTATTTTATCATATTGCCTGGAATTAATCTACAAAGGTGAGGGAAGGTTACAGAATTATAATCTCAAACAATTGTACATTGTAGATAAGTAGATGGCTATAAAAAAAAAAGAAAAATGAGTCTTAGGCATAATAAGTAGATTGTCTAAAACAATATAATTAACAAACAGTGAAATGAGTAATGGCATATTTATCTTTATTTCTCTAAAACTCTTGCTGTTTTTCATATAAGTCAGGATATGATTTGAGACAGGCTTACAAGGGCTTTGATATCTGAGTATATTGACAATCTCTTCATGCTATGGAAAAATACTCGCCAGGACAAGTTCCTCAGCAATGAAAAGAAAATAAGAGCTAATACTTAAAAAGTGAGTATCATAAGTTAGGCACTGTTTTAAATATGCCATAGGTATTCTTTCACTGAATCCTCAGGAAAACCCAAAACCATGAATACCTGCATGTTATAAATGAGGTTAAGAAAACTTGTCTAAGATCCAAGAAGCAGTATGTGGTTGATTTGGGATTTGAACCCTGATCATTCCACATCACTGCCTTCAGTAACAGATCGTTGGTTACAGAGGCCACCAGGCTCAGCTCCACACTATTATAATCAGGATGGCCATACATTTTAGGTAAATGAGGTTTCAGAGATGTTTCTCTTTATAAAGCTTTAGTAGCTTTTACTTGTAAAATGTGAATTTTCTTAAACTAATCTAGTCTGTATTAATATCAATCCATTATAAAATACTAAATTAATCTATAATCTAGTTTATATCTGTTATAATCTATTAGACTTCATCTTTTTTCCCATTTCAAAAACTGAAAGCTCTCCCAATCTATAGCTTGAGTATTCTCTTGTCCATTTTCATGTCATACAAAGATATCTTCTTAAATTTAAATTTTCTAATTTTTGAAATAGAAGCATGCCATTATTCACATAATTATTATTAATAATTTTTTTAAAGATTTTATTTATTTATTTGACAGAGAGAGACCACCACTGAGCCACCCAGGCACCCTATTTTTAATAATTTTAAAAGCAAAATTTTTTATAGAATCAATCTGCCTTCCCCTTTTTTTTTTAACCTTTATCCAGTAAAACATTTGTCTTGAGAAATATAGAGACACTTCACTATCAGGCCATATGTAGCCAGAAATGTATTCTGATGAAAGAAAGGCAATATACATAAATTATCCCACAAGAAAACATTCCATTAAGTATAGACAGCTGACCTTCATTGCGTACAAAGTGATTTATAATGTAGGCTGTTTTTTGCAAAAGACATTCTAAGAGAGGAAACAGTTGTCTAGATCTTGGCAGTGGTTTGGAGTCATTTTATAATTGAGCATTAGATTTATGAAGTCAATAACATCAACAATGTATTCTGATTTTATCTTAATTGGATGCAATTAGACCTAGGTGTGCTTTTCATAAAATTAAAGATCTGAAGCACAGCAATATGAAAGACGCCAGTGTTCTTTGCTTTCCTAGATGAAACAAATTGAGCTTTTATATGCTACTGGGATTTCTACATATTTATGGAGATAAAATGCTAGGAAGTGGTGCATATTCTGCTTGATTTTCCCTTCTCAGGATTTACAAGAAGAAAAGGAAAAAAAAAAATATATATATATATGTGAAAATTCAGTTTTCATTCATTTATCCAACAAATATATATATGTATATATTTTAAGATTTTATTTATTTATTTGACAGACAAAGATCATAAGTAGGCAGAGAGGCAAGCAGAGAGAGAGGAGGAAGCAGGCTCCCCGCCCAGCAGAGAGCTCAATGCGGGGCTTGATTTCAGGACACTGGGATCATGACCTGAGCTGAAGGCAGAGGCTTTAACCCACTGAGCCACCCAGGCACCCCATCCAACAAATATATTTTAAGGATCACTAGGTTCCAGGCACTAGCCTATTCTTTAGGGATTCCCTGGTGAACACTCATGGACTTCCTTGATGTTTGGGGAAGAAAATAAAAATATAGATTAATATATAGGCAATAGAAAATAGAATATAGAATATTTTATTTCTATACATAGGCACTATATATACATTATATATACATGCACATTATATATTCTATCTATAGTCCCTGCTTTAAGATCCCATGGTGAAGGTGATTAGCAATAAAAAGGAAATTCGACTGAAAAACACTGGGAGGAATAGTCAAATTTCAGCTGAGGTTAGGAGATAGAATTAATGTGTTTGTGAAAAGATAAATAGAATCGAGAAATTTGCTTATCAAGAAAGTTTCCATTAAGAACAATGAACACAACTGGGGCGCCTGGGTGGCTCAGTGGGTTAGAGCCGCTGCCTTCAGCTCCGGTCATGATTCCAGGGTCCTGGGATCGAGCCCCACGTGGGGCTATCTGCTCCGCGGGAAGCCTGCTTCCTCCTCTCTCTCTGCCTGCCTCTCTGCCTAGTTGTGATTTCTCTCTGTCAAATAAATAAAATATTAAAAAAAAAAAAAAAGAACAATGAACACAACTAAAGTAAGGTTAACAATGGACTACTGGGTAAGGGACAAGCAAGCAGAGAGCAACTGGAAATTAAGACTGCTATAGAGGTTAATGAGCACTGGGTGATGTATGGAAGTTTTGAATCAGTACATTGTACACCTGAAATAATATTAACTAACTAGAATTAAATAAAAACTAAAAAAAAAAAAAGAAAGAAAGAAAAAGAAGAAAGAAAGAAAGAAAGAAAAGAAAAGAGTGCTATACAGGTTAAGAAAAATGATCAAAGAGATGGGGCTTGTAGGTGACTTAATATAATTCTCACAATAACTCTATCAGACAAGCAATAGAGTTTCCCACACTGCACATAACTTTCCTAGGATAACATAAGGTCTGGTATCTGACCTCTGTTTATGTAATTGTGAGACACAGTAGAGCATAATTTTTAAAGAGTCAGCTTTAGATTCAGACTAAATTCTGGTTCCACTACTTGGTATAAAAATTTGACCACGTTTCTGGGGCACCTGGGTGGCTCAGTGGGTTAAAGCCTCTGCCTTCGGCTCAGGTCATGATCCCAGGATCCTGGGATGGAGCCCCGCATCGGGCTTTCTGCTCGGCAGGGAGCCTCCTTCTCCCTCTCTCTCTGCGTGCCTCTCTGCCTACTTGTGATCTCTGTCTGTCAAATAAATAAATCAAATCTTTAAAAAAATAAAAAAATTAAAAAAATTTGACCACATTTCTTAATCTCTCTGTATTAGAGTTTCATGATCTGTGAAATGGGGCAATAATGGCACTTATAACAGGACGCCATTGTGAAGATCAAATTGGTAATTCATTTTATTTGCTAAGAAGAATGTCTGGAATGTCAGAAGTGTCCAATAGTATTTAGCTGGTGATCTTTCCACTAATTGTAATCTTAGCCCTACCTATGTCTTCTAGTTACATGAGGAAAGGACTCCTTGCCATGGGAAAAAACAAGTCATGCTCTGCCGTAAGAGAGGGACTATTACAGTTGGTTCTGCCTGGGTTAACAGGCAGATGTTCAGGAAGAGAGATTGCCCATAGTTTGTCAGAGTCTAATTGGCCAGTTAGGAGTAGTCAGGTTTACTGATGATTGAAAGATGAACATTTCTAATATTTCCCCCTTCCACATGGTGGGAAGAGCCAGGGAAGGCCTGGAACTCAGGGTAGAATAGCTGTCTTTATCTCATCTCTTATCTCATCTTCCTCTCACTTACAGCCTGGTGAATGGCTATTAGATCAGGTCATTTTGTTCACAACTCCCTTCCTACCTCCGCCTAGTTAAGCTCTGTTTTGTTCACTCTTTTCCCACAGGACCAGAGACAATGTGTTGAAAGCATATGATCTAGATTTGGGCTCAAGAGGAGGTGATACTATGCAGCTAGCTTGAGGCCACCTACTTCTTTGCAGCCTTGAGATAGCAGCTGGTGGTGGAAATTTGACTCCCATTTTAATATTCCTGCCTGTGTGTTCAGGACTCTTAGAAACTCCACGGAGATGGTGAGACGCAGGCAAGGTCTTACTTACTCCTCACAGGCTCCCACTCACGTCCTGTACGTGTGACAGTGTCTCCCAACCGTCTAATTTCACCTCTCTTTCAGAGTGCCTCGACTAAATAAGCAAATTACCAATGAGGGAAAAAAGTTTTCAAGAACATTTAGGTGTGTGTTGGAACTTTAATTGAACAGATTACCAGGAAAATAAGAGTTTTTAATAAATCAGTTTATTATTTATAATTCATTTGTTATTTATTTGAATAATATTATTTATTTACCATACAATGTGTGTGTGTGTGTGTGTGTGTGTGTGTGTGTGTGTGTGTTTTAAAGTATGTAGCTACAGGCTTTTTCTTTTCTTCTCTCTTTTTTTTTTTGGTAAAGCATCAGATTAGGGAAGTGTGGTTTGTCTCTAAGTTTCTCTTGACTTTCTTTTGTCTCCTCAAAGTTTAAAATACCCTTTTTATGCATCATCGTCAGAAGCAGAACTATTATTATCATTAGCAATTACATTTAAGACAATCTTCAGTTCCCACTCTTTTCATTTGTAACACAAATTCTACATGTACCCTCCAAATCACCACCCTTGAGAGAATCTTCTGTAGCTCTGTCTGCCTTAAAAATGTGCAGCTCTTTCCTCAGAACCACTTATGCTAACCAAACTATTAGCACCTGCTGAACCTCCTCTCCATCAGTCATCAATCATCAGCAATCAGGCAGCTACTTGATAATTAGTTGAGAGGGGGAAAAACACTTCAAAGAACTAAAAATATTTTCCACAGTGACTTTGTGCATAAAATAATTATTTTCCCTCTATTAATCCACTTACATGTCTCTGTGCAAGAGGAAAATTTTAAAATGCTGTGCCCATGTATCAGTACTATTCAATGTTATCATATGCTTGTTTACTCACAATTACTAGGAAAACAATGCATAACAGATGCAGACAATTCCAAGGTATTATATATGTAATTGATTTTTTTTTCTTTTTAAACATATTGTCTTTATCACCTTTCTTGATAAAAGAAAAGTTTAAAAACCGAAACAAGGCACAAAGGCAGAAAATAGCTAAGAGCTTTTTGGTGCTCAGTGCCAAGCACTACACTAACATAGTTACATATATTAAGTCACTGAATTCTCATGAATATCCTTTGTGGAAGGTACTATTTTTATCTCCACTTTACAGAGGAATTCGGAGACAGAGAGATTAAGTGACTTGCCCAAGATCATACAATTGATATGTGGCATGACTGAGATTCCAACTCAGACAGCATGGCTCCAGATTCCATAATCTTGACCACAAGGGACAGGTAAGATATAAAAATACATTAAATAATGGACCTACACAAGCAAATCAATGGGAAACAAGATGTGGGTTTTTTGGGGTATTTTTTGTTGTTGTTGTTTTTGGTGAGTGTCCATATAATTATAAGCATTACACATATTTTCACAAAGAATCATATATGGAGCTGACCTTCCACAGTAAGATAATAATAACTATATAAAAGTAATAATACTAAATGTATTAATAGCTAATAATTACTGAATGTAATTCTGCTCAAGATATTATGCACTTTCAGCCCACCTGAGTGGCTCAGTGAGTTAAAGCCTCTCCCTTTGGCTTGGGTCCTGGTCTCAGGATCCTGGGATTAAGCCCCACATCAGGCTCTCTGCTCAGCGGGGAGCCTGCTTTCCCAAACCCCCCCCAACCCCCCAACCCCCCCCCCCCCCCCGCACCATGCCTGCCTCTCTGCCTACTTGTGATTTCTGTCTGTCAAATAAACAATCTTTAAAAAAAAAAAAAGATATTATGCACTTTCTTACACATTTTATTTCCTGTGACAGGTTACTGGCCATGACACAGAATCCAAAGCTACATTCTTTTTTTTTTTTTTTTTTTTAAGATTTTACTTATTTATTTGACAGAGAGTCACAGCAAGAGAGGTTACACAGTTGGGGGAATGGGTGACGGAGAAGCAGGCTTCCCTCCCAGCAGAGAGCCTGATGCTGGCTTGATCCTAACTCAGATGCTTAAGAACTGAGCCACCCAGGCACCCTGCAAAGCTACATTCTTAATCAGTGCTTCTTATTTAACAGTAATGGATAAACTCATTGCCTTTCAGTCATCAATTTTCAAAAGTTGCCAAAAACTAGATGAACTATTTCCAATATTACTAGTTAAAATACTATTTCACAATCTTTCATTTTATTTATTTATTTATTTATTTATTTATTTTGCAGGGGCTTATGTGTTTCTAATTTGAGAATTTGCCCACACAGAGTGTTTTTACAGAGTACCAAAAATGTGGAGAAGCTGTTGGTATAAGAACTTTATGCTTGATTTTTTCTCTGCACTTCACTAACAATTTTAATTGCTAAATATATTTATACTTTTATATATTTATATTATATATTATATAATATATTATATAAATTATTTATATATATTATATATTTATATATATTTGTACATATACAGATATATTGACTTTGCACTTGGCAACTGTAGAATCCAGTGCATGTACTGGATGATAATATATAGGTTCGTGTGAGGTGTGAATTAGAAAAAAAATATAATGAATATATATACTTCACTTCATTGGCTCCCATAACATTAGACAATTTGAGCAGGTACTTTAGCTCTCTAGCCTAAAGTTTTAATAAACTTTGCTTGCCCAGCAGCTGTGCAGGCTTGTCTAATGTGGCTATTTATTTCGGCAACCAGTATCTTTTATGTATAAATGCAAATGAAAAGGTAGCAGAAGCTTGGAAAGGGTAGAGATGCATCACACATGCATATGACACGCATTATTTTCTACTGTCCTGTGCTTAGAGCTTAAATGTGTCATCATTCCGTTCTTTGTAAAGGAACACAGCCTTTGCTGTACTCCTTTGTGACCAGTAATTATTTTTTTATTTATAAATAAACACAAAGGTGCTAATACAATAAAGTAAAACATTGCAGTGGGAGAAAGAAAAGGGGAATACATTGTGCTGTAGCACGTTGATACTTTTTATCCTTTGACTCATCAATTATTTTTAGAACAAGAGACTTTGGAAATGAAAGGTCTTTAAATATTTAGGCTTGGAATTCTTTCTAAGTAGGGACCATTTCCAAAAGTGGAACTTTAAAAGGGAAAATATTGATTATTTTTTGTTTTGTTTTCTGAGATAGGAATCATTTTTTTTTTTTATCCTTAAATATGTGTGTAATTGCACCGATCCAGAAGCGGTTTCTCTTTCTTGATGTATTTACAATGTAGAGTAGTTGCAAAATAAAATCTTGAGGCAGAGCTTAAGGGAAAAAAGTTTAAAAGAAAGAGGAAGAAAAGAAATGCAGAAGGGGAATAATAGTAATGAAGTCTTGTAAGTCAAATACTTATACTTCGTTCATATATACATTATATGAATTTATATATATATCAAGTATATATATTCGGTAGCAGCAAACACGGGGGGGGTCTCCTTACATGCTTTAAAAATGGCAACAGGGTTCATAAAACTTAATTCCACACTTACTAAAAATGCTATCCGATTTTTTATAAAACCACTCAGATAAAGTAGCTTTATAACCATATCTTTATAACTCAGATAAAGATCCAACAAGATTAAGAAGGGAAGAAAGATGAGAAAAATACAAAAAAATCAAAGGAGGCACAACCAACAATGTACAGAAAAAGAGCAAGAGAACCATCAGGATTGGGGTAGAAATAAAGAAATACAGGCATTCCAAGAAATAGATCAACCTTCGGGAAACAGGGAGGAGTAAAATGCAAATATGCACTTGCATCTGACAAGTTCATCTCTTACTAAATGTGTGCTGTTTTGTGAAGTGTTTATCTGGGCATCATTTTCTTTTCTTTTCTTTTCTTTTTTTTAAAGATTTTATTTATTTATTTGACAGACAGAGATCACAAGTAGATAGAGAGGCAGGCAGAGAGAGAGGGGGAAGCAGGCTCCCCGCTGAGCAGAGAGCCCGATGTGGGGCTTGATCCCAGGACCCTGGGATCATGGGCATCATTTTCTAATGTGATAATAATAATCTCGAATCAACTATTTTAAAGGGTTATTGTGAGGGGCGCCTGGGTGGCTCAGTGGGTTAAAGCCTCTGCCTTCGGCTCAGGTCATGATCCCAGGGTTCTGGGATCGAGCCCCGCATGGGGCTCTCTGCTCTGCGGACAGCCTGCTTCCTCCTCTCTCTCTCTCTGCCTGCCTCTCTGCCTACTTGTGATCTCTGTCTGTCAAATAAATAAATAAAAATCTTTAAAAAAAAATAAAGGGTTATTGTGAGAATTAAATCATAAATATATGAAAGTATATACATATACATAATATACCAGTACTTCATGCTATTGATGCATAGAAATGAAAAAATAACACCTAAAGCCGTGTCTAGAGCAAAGATTCAGAGAGAACAAAGAAACATGAAAGATGAAGACAAGAAAAAAAGTCTGTGAATTAGACATAAGTGTAAAGAGAAAAAGACACTAAGTTAATTTTAACTCAAGGGGTTCAGTCTTGAAATCACAAAAAATCAGTATTATTTAACTTTTTACGGAAGTCATCTCAGAAAGTGCAAATTATTCTGAATGAGTTTTGAATATACACAATTTTAATATTTGTTAAAGCACTGACAAGCCAAGATCAAAGTCATTTTCATTTTATTCCCTTTAGTTAAAGGAAGTAAGTTCCTTCAGAATAAAAAGAAAAAGTCAGTTTTGCAGGAATTTGCCAGTAAAAGTTCCTGTCTTCACACCTGTGATCAGGAATAGTTAAATGGTCAGAAAATTTTTCTTCTTGTTGATAGAAAAATACTAACATTCTCTGTTCTGAGAATTAGAATGTGTGGTTTGTTTCTCCAGAAAATGAAAATGATAATGTTTTCATAGGGAAGTCTTCAAGCTATTTCCACTAAAGGCTTTTAATTCACTTTTCATTTGCACATTTATAAATTGAGTTCCTCCCATTTTCTAATTTTTGTCTCCCAAATTGGACTAAATTAAGCTGAGAGCTGAGTTGCGTTCAACATTCACCAGTACTCCTCCCTCCATTAAAAAGTTTGAAGTTTTAGCCTTTTTAAAAAATGTTTAATATTTTTAAAATTGATCAGTAGTACATAATCTCCAAATTTTAGGTGAGAAATTATGTAAATCACGAAACCAAAAATTAAAGAAAATTCTTAAGTAGTGTCATGTACTGAATAGATGATGAGCAAACTTTCTGTGATGATACCTATTTAAATATCTTATAAATGTGGAAGCATAGGCATACGATCTACACAAGTTTGCATTTAAGTACATGAGTGAGCCTGGAGAACCTAGTTAAGAATTTATTTTATTAAAGAAAGGTGAAAATTTATTGAGAGGCATTCTGATTTAACTATGAAGTTGTGAGTTAGAGTTAGACTTCAATCAGAATCCTAATTTCAGGTAATATAATGTGTTGGATGAAGGGGAGAAATATGTACTAGAATTATTCTTGCAAATAATTAATGTATTAATTATCCAAACTGAATGACAGGGGTAATTTATTTCATTTTTCTATTCAATATACATGTTTTTCAAAGTGCCTGTTACACTGGGGTTTTGGCAATAACGCCCAAACATTAATTATTTCCTAGAAGTTTCATTTTATTTACATGCAAGTTGGCCACATGTATACATTCAAAAGAGCCCAACTCTTGTAACCAATATCCACATAATGCTTCCCTAATTTTAAATTGCTTTCATATACATTCTTCATTGCATATCTTAGTAAACCTAAAAGTATTAATAATCCTTTTTGTTGGTAAAATGTATCACAGTAACTTTAAGAGACTTTTGCAGAGATTAAGCTGAGGGGCAAGGCCTTTTCTTCAGTCACGATTTTATTTTATTATTATTTATTTATTTATTTATTTATCTATTTTCAGTTACAATTTTAAATCCAGTGTTATTTCCACCATACTATGCTGTTTGATATAATGATTTAGGTGATAGAGTCTACACTTTACCATCTGGATCCAAATTCTTCCATTATTACTACCTGTTTGACATTGAACAAGTTAATTAATCTCTCTAGGTCTTAGTTTTTTCATCTGTAGCCTAGGAATGATAATTGTAACAAATTCTTACAGGGCTAGTTAAATAATAAGCAAGATCCATTACACAATCAACATGTGAGGCCCCCTGTTTGACAAGCAGGAAAAGAAGTTACCATTAAAGGTACTAAAATATAATTTTTTTTTCTTTTATAATCTCTCTGGACTTGTCTGGATATTTTTTGTATCATGTTTATTATCATTTTAAGTACAGAAAAATTAAAAATTTAAATTATCAGCACAAGCTATATCACTCATCTTTATGGTATGCAATGCCAGGTTACATTAAATTTGCGAACACTTAACCTGTGTATGGATGGAATCATTGATATCACACAATTTTTATTCCATAGCTCTTACAGGTATATGTATTTTGCTCTTAGCCAAGACTAGAAATCCACCACAAAACTAACTCACCTGTTTTTATTTTATTTCTTGAGAGGCACACATTCTACCAAAACTCTCTAGCTATAGCTTACTGATGAGTAAGGAAGACAAAAGGAAAATGGTTTGCCCTATCTCTTTTCTTCTTTCCTATATCATTCTTTTAACATAAATGTTTAATTAATACAAGAAAGTGACATGATTAAGAAAAGATAGTGATAGAATTCCTTGGTTGTTCATGTTTGCTGAACTACCATTTCTTTCTTTCTGGATTCAAAGTAAGGTTTTTGAAGAGAACTCATAGCCTGTCATTACTATCAGCACCTCTGCTCACTCCATGATAGATGTTACCTGCTAACCTTGCACTTCATTTGAATCTCCCTGACCTCCCATGCCTGTGTAAGTCTGCTGGAATTGTATACTCTTAGGACATCATGAATGATATAAGGTAGCAACAAATGGGGCATGCATATTGCAGGTACCTCTTCTGTTCTTGTGCATGCTTCACTGTCCCATTAGCTTTTACTTAAAAGCACATGTTCATTGATAAACTTATTTAGAATATCAGAATGATGATGGCATATCATTACACCAAGCCCAGGCCTTTCTGAGCGTGAAGCTCTGTGCAATAGTATAGGTCATGTATCAGTGAAGCTGGCCTTCTCTGCCTTGAAGAATTGTTGGAAGGACTTCATGAGTTAATACAGGCGGATTATCCAGAAGAGTTCTTCATTCTTAGGCAACGCTTACCAAATTAGTCTATTATGTAGTAAGCAGAGGTAAAGTAAACAGAGGTAAGTTATTGCTCTATTATATTAAGGATACCTAAATTAAGTTAATGAATTTATTATCTGGAGGACCTCAGATGAGATGGGTGACACAGATTGCACACAAAATAAAAAATAATAAGCCTCTGTAAAATGTACAGGAATCTCTGAATGACTAGTCCATTCAGGGTTCAGCCATACACAGAAACCATTCTAGATTGCAGTCTAAGAGTCTCGCATAGAGTTTGAAGAACATGCTTAGGAGTTAGATGAGCCAGTGTTCTTACCTGCATAACCTTGGCTATATTCTGTATAATCTTGGACGTCAGTTTCATGAACTGTAAAATGTAATAGTAATTAATGATGAGATTTGTTTGAGAATTAAGTCAGGTAATGTGTAAATCATTTATTCAGTTACTCGTTATGTTGTTATTTTTTTTGTAGATATTTCATTGCCCATATTTATTTCAATTCTGTAGCTTTCTTTTTTTTTAATAACCATCATCATCATTATATTTAAAACCTGATAATTAGCATCTACACCATAAAACAAATTTTACTGGGATAAGGGAGAGGGCAATTACAAATAAATAAATACACATATGGGAATATAGATTTCTAATTTATTTTCATCTTTGGTTCAAGAAATTTGCTGGCTATAGAAATACTGGCAATAAATGCATCTTTATTGCTTCCAAAATTCCTGAATCCTACACTTTCCCTTTCTGAGCAGGGTTTCCAGTGCCCAGAGGTTCAGCCTTTGTCACTGGAGCAGAGCCAATTCGGTGCCATTGTAATGCAAAGCTTTGTTCCGCTCTGAAGACTTCACAAATGAAGGATAAAGGTAATTCATGCACCAGAGATTATATCAAGTTTTAGGAAAAGAACTTAAAAAAAAAAAAACCTGATGTGTATCTTTTTTGGAATATTTATCATCTTATCTAAATTCATTGATAATATTTTAACTATTTCTCCAAATAAGAGTGAAAGCAACATTAAAGTTTTCAAATTATTTGATTTGTTTTTTGCTTACTCTCAGAAGAACTCTTTGGAGAGTCTTGTGTACAATGCCGTGTTCTCATTTCTTTTTATTCACCAGTGAAACATACTGTTTCTTTACTTTAGATCTGTGTTTTGGTATTCTACTCAGGAAACTTCTATTTGATCTTATTTCTCTCCACCTTTCACTCAATCAAGTAATGTTCTCATTTTGAAATGCTAATGCTCAGCTTTATATAGCAGTTAGTTGAGAACCTGTGACAATTCCATTTAGCCTTATGGTAAATATTTTAGGTTTTTTTTTTTTTTAAAGGTCCCTCACCTTACAGCTTAATAAACAATCTCAGCTGATACAAAAACAAACACTCAGCAGTTTAAAATCCTTCTATTTCTTTTTATTTTGTGTTTCATATTGTTCATCAATATTCAGAGCATTTCCCCTACGTCTGAGCAACTCTTACATATTAGTATCCCCAAATAAGCACCTACTCAGTCAACTCATGAATATTTTAAGTAGTAGATACCTTAAGAAATATATTGTTGAAATAATTTTTTAGGCTCAAGATAGAGCTGCTCCTTCTCACGGATGCCACTTCAGCAAACTAAAACTTCGGTAACTTTTGTGTCCCTTATTAATGCTCTGCTTGACCTGCCATCCCCATGATAAAGTTTTAGAACATACCTGAGGTTCAGTGGGGTGGAGTCCAGAGCTGACGACCAAGAAAGAATTCTTGAGATGTCTCTGGTGCAAAAGGGTGATTTATTAAAGCACAGAGACAGGACCCATGGGCAGAAAAATCTGCTGCCCTGGGGTTGTGAGGGGTGGCTAGTTGTATACTAAGAAGTTGTGGGACGTAAGGGAAGAAGGAAGTTTCAAAAGAACTTTCCTATGCTAAAGAGGACCTACAATATACCAGAGAACTTGAGGCCTTGACATTGTCAGATTAAGATTGTCCCCCGCCCACCACCACTGGCAAGGCATTAATATTAAGATAGTTGGGAGATTCAGGGAAGAATGTAACACCTGTCCCACCCAGGAGGGCATGTGGGGGGAAGTTTCAGGTGTCAGCTTGCGCTGTCCTCAGCTTGCCTTCTGTTCCTTCGTCACCAAAACATCAAGCTGACTCTGGGCTCTAGACCTTTTTCTTGTTCCTTCTCACCCCAAACAAATTTAACCTGACCATGGGACCCCAGCCCATCAGTTGTCTTCCATTTTTCTCTCCCTTATTCTTTTTTTCTATATCTTATAAAAGCTTTCTGCTTTCCACCCATTTTGCAGTTCTCCACATAGAGACTGCGTCATGAAATGTCAAACGAAGTTTGTAGCACCTAAATTGTCTTCGGTAATCATTTTTAACAGTGTTTACATTCATCAACCAATAAAATATCTAGTTATAAATTTAGGTCTAGTTATAAGTTTCTTCCCAAGGAGAAGTTAAAAAAAAGTTTAGAGCACCCAAGTCTTATGTTATACACCATGCTAGAATTTAAGCATTTTAATAGAAATGCAGGATCCATCATTCCATGAGAACTAACTTCATTTGTTTATTCAAACCTTGTATCTAGACATCTACTAATGTCAATATTTTTGTAAACACTGGGCTTAGCAGTAAAGAAATCAGAAACATTTCTTTATTTATAATGCTTATTTAGAATTGACTCATTCTTTCTAATCACTCTCAGGTTATTTGAGTTAATTCATTATAGGCCCTTTTATTCGACATTAATCATATAAGTCATGTGAAATGTATACATAGACTTTATTTATTTATTTATTTATTTGATTATTTGTTTATTTTGTTAATTCATTTCAACCAAAAATGCATTAAGGTCAAATCTCTGTCCCAAAACTGATACTAAAACTATACATTTGTGAAATCAGAAGGAAACGAAAAGGAAATAAACAGCAGCAACAATACAGCAACATAGCACAATAGTTCATTTAATTTAAATTTCTTATTCCTAATTGTGTTTGTGGTTATTCCATATTTTGATTAAATAACATTCCGTCTTTTATGGCATGGTAGATTTGTATATGTATAAATTAAACCTATGGCTAGTCTATTAAGAAAAATAACTTTCCTTGAAATTCAAAGCAAATAGGATAGTAGTTATCTCATTAGGAAAGAAGTAAATAGGGAGCGCCTGGGTGGCTCAGTGGGTTAAAGCCTGTGCCTTCGGCTCAGATCATGATCTCAGGGTCCTGGGATTGAGCCCCACATCGGGCTCTCTGCTCTGCGGGGAGCCTGCTTCCTCCTCTCTCTCTGCCTGCCTCTCTGCCTAGTTGTGATTTCTCTCTGTCAAATAAATAAAATATTTAAAAAAAAAAAGAAAGAAAGAAATAGCTCTGTAAGGTAGAAATTAGTCTGTAAATTGAATCTCTATTTTACAAATATATTTATGTCATTAGTGCCAAGGACATTGTTATATTAGTCCCAAAGTTAAGGACAAATAAAATATCTTGAGGTACTGACTCAAATTAATGTTCAAACCCTAATAGCTTAAGTCATTTTTACTAATACATAAACTCACGCCAATATTCTCTTAAAATAATGATAATGAGGACACAGACAGGCCAGTCATATTTAATTGGGCATGTGGTCTTGATGGCCTATTTGGGAATTTGAATACTGGCAGGTTTGGTTGGCACAAAGGCTATGGGATAAAGCCAAGCCCTTTTCATACACATGAAAAGTACCACATTCATGATCTCTACACCGTCTGTCAGATATTACTGAGATGGAAAATAGAGCAAGGTTAAATGTTTTTCTCTCAAATTAAAAGAACATTAAGCCAAACAAAAGATCTCATTATCCCTTGAAACAACGTCATTAGAAAGATTTATCCAAAGGCACAAAATATTCTATTTCAAGTAAAAGATTGACATATATATCAGTGTGAAAATTTACCATGATGCATGCAAATGTACTATTTTAGAAATTGAAACAACCACCTAAAACTCCTTTTCTCATAGAGATACACTATATTTCTATATTTCTATGATTATAGGCAAATCTTTCTGAAAACATTTAGAGTGATAAGGATAAAAAGTAAAGAGGAACTTCACTCTACAACCTGGTCATTGCCCATATTATAAATTTCAAATTTACAAAACCAGTCATATGAGACAACTCCTAGTACTATTTTTCTTAATTTTCACATTCCTCAAACATTACTTTTCTATTTTCTTGCTTTAGTGACTTTGATCAGATATGTTATTATATGTGTATGACCTAAATTTTTATTTTGAACTCATTGGCTCACTTCCCCTTAAAAAGCTTACATGTGGGGCGCCTGGGTGGCTCAGTGGGTTAAAGCCTGTGCCTTTGGCTTAGGTCATGATCCCAGGGTCCTGGGATCGAGCCCCACATCCGGCTCTCTGCTCCGCAGGGAGCCTGCTTCCTCTTCTCTCTCTGCCTGCCTCTCTGCCTAGTTGTGATTTCTCTCTGTCAAATAAACAAGATATTAAAAAAAATAAAATAAAAAATAAAAGCTTACATGCTAGCAAACTGACCTCAAGATTTCTCCCAGAAAATAGCCACATATTTCCCATTTGTACACTCCTCCCTAAGTTTTCTTTCATGTTCCTTTTTTTTTTAAGATTTTATTTATTTATTTATTTATTTAGAGCACATGCACAAGCAGCAGGAGGGGCAGAAGGAGAGGGAGAATTTCAAGCTGACTCTGTGCTGAGCGGTGCCGGTGGGAGGGGGTGGCAGGGCGAGAGGAAGGCTATATAGGTCTTGATTTCACAGCCTTGAGATCAGGACCTGAGCCAAAATTAAGAGTTGGAGGCTTAACCAACTGAGCCATCCATTTCAACAGGGTAGGAGGCAATGGCATATAGTGGTCCTAATGTGAGAATCCCTCAGTTTAAAACCCAGCTCTGTTACTTACCAACTGTGTGATGTGTCAGAATCTGTATCTTTGTCCATAAATTATAGCATGAGGTTTACTAAGTGAGATAACACAAGTAAATGACACAAACAGCACCTGGCACACAGTAAATATACTAAAATTTTAGCATATTATTGTCTGTCAAGATCCTACTTATCCTTCAAGCTCTCATGAACACTGCTTTCCAGACCACCAACTTGATTGTTCTTCCTGTGTCCCGAACACCATTGACATTCCGCCTTGCATCATTATTATTTCTGTCCTAGTCTTTTCTCCATAACAGATTGTTACTTCCTGGGGTAGAGTTTTTATCTTTGGTCTTTATAAAATTCTAAGGTACATTCATGTGAGCAATATAAGGGTCCTATGAAAAATTGAAAGGCCAATATCTGCAATGTTAAGACGTTGAAACCTATGGTGGTATATAACCTACTATTATTTGCTCTTGTCCATATATGTCATAATTCTCTTTCTTTGGTTCTTTGGCAGAGAGAGCAAGTATCTTGTTAATTATTTTAAAGTTGTGACAAATTTATACAAGTTTGCAAGATTATAAACTGATAGTTTTGCAAGGAAAGAAATACTTTTAAGATGGAATGGGTACAGCAGCTGCTGAGGATATTGCCAACTATTTCATGATCAGAGGATCTTGGGCACATTACCAGTACTCCTCCTTCTGGCCGCAAGGTTGACTTTTACTTCTCACTGTTTTGAATTTAAGCACTGACAGGCAACATACTGTGGTCTATAAAATATGAGCAGTTACAATGTTTCATGTCCTGGTGGCAGTTTTAAAAGTCACTATGTAGGGGTGCCTGGGTGTCTCAGTCCGATAAGCCTCGGACTCTTGATTTTGACTCAGGTCATGATCTCAGGTTGTGAGACTGAGCCCTGCATGGGGCTCTGCACAGAGTATGGCACCTGCTTAGGGTTTTTTCTCTCCTTCTCACCCCTGCCCCTCCCCTCTCACACACACACATTCTCTCACCTTCTCTCTCTCTAAAGAAAATTTTAAAAATAAATAAATGAAAACCAACATGTAATTTTTCATGTACCTTCCACCATCTCCTTCCAGCAAGGAGGTATTCATTGAGAGAGGGCATCTGTGACCCTGAGTTCCTGGCTGATTATTATCATCAGGATCTTAACCCTTCTGTCCAGGCACTTGTATTAAAATATCATGTAAGGGAAACAGTTAACAAAACCAAAAGACAACTGACAGAATGGGAGAAGATATTTGCAAATGACATATCAGATAAAGGGCTAGTGTGTCCAAAATCTATAAGAAACTTAACAAACTCAACACCCAAAGAACAAACAATCCAATCAATCCAATCAAGAAATGGGCAGAGGACATGAACAGACATTTCTGCAAAGAAGACATCCAGATGGCCAACAGACACATGAAAAAGTGCTCCACGTCACTCAGCATCAGGGAAATACAAATCAAAACCACAATGAGATATCACCTCACATCAGTCAGAATGGCTAAAATTAACAAGTCAGGAAATGACAGATGCTGGCGAGGATGTGGAGAAAGGGGAACCCTCCTCCACTGTTGGTGGGAAGGCAAGCTGGCACAACCACTCTGGAAAACAGCATGGAGGTTCCTCAAAATATTGAAAATAGAACTACCCTATGACCCAGCAATTGCACTACTGGGTATTTACCCTAAAGATACAAACATAGTGATCCTAAGGGGCACGTGTACCCAATGTTTATAGCAGCAATGTCTACAATAGCCAAACTATGGAAAGAACCTAGAAGTCCATCAACAGATGAATGGATAAAGAAGAAGTGGTATATATACACAATGGAAAACTATGCAGCCATCAAAAGAAATGAAATCTTGCCATTTGCGATGACGTGGATGGAATAGAGGGTATCATGCTTAGTGAAATAAGTCAATCGGAGAAAGACAACTATCATGTGATCTCCCTGATATGAGGACATGGAGAAGCAACATGGGGGGTTAGGGGGATAGGAGAAGAATAAATGAAACAAGATGGGATTGGGAGGGAGCCAAACCATAAGTGACTCTTAATCTCACAAAACAAACTGGGGGTTGCTGGGGGTAGGTGGGGTTGGGAGAGGGGGAGGGGGTTATGGACATTGGGGAGGGTATGTGCTATGGTGAGTGCTGTGAAGTGTGTAAACCTGGTGATTCACAGACCTGTAGCCCTGGGGATAAAAAAACATTATATGTTTATAAAAGAAAAAAAAAAAAGAAAGGATGAATACCCAACTTTTGTAGAAACACGGACGGGACTGGAAGTGATTATGCTGAGTGAAATAAGTCAAGCAGGGAGAGTCAAGTATCATATGGTTTCACTTATTTTTGGAGCATAACAAATGACATGGAGGACATTGGGAGATGGAGAGGAGAAGGAAGTTGAGGGAAATTGGAAGGGGAGGCGAACCATAAGAGACTATGGACTCTGAAAAACAATCTGAGGGTTTTGAAGGGGTGGGGTGGGAGGTTGGGGGAACCAGGTGGTGGGTAATAGGGAGGGCATGTATTGCATGGAGCACTGGGTGTTGTGCAAGAACAATGAATACTGTTACGCTGAAAAAAATAAATTAATTAATTAAATCTAAAAATTAATTAATTAATTAATTATTAAAAATAATCATGTAAGTGAGGAATAAATCTTTGTTTGATAAAAACACTGAGGTTTTGTTATCCATTTTTCTGTAATATAACTTAACATATTAACTGAATATCAGCTTTTCTCAGTTGCTAGGTATTTGGGGCAGCCGGCATTGTCACTACCGCCAGTAATACTATTTCTGACACCACCACCACCATCAACTACATCTGGCATCTGTTATTAGAGTGCTTGCTACAAGACATGCACTGAATAGTTCTTTGAGAAAAGTTTTTCCCAAATCCACAAGGTAGGTAATTTTCTAAGCAAATACTCTTGCCCCATCTGGCACCACCATGCTATTAGAATGGGATTGTGATTGTCTTCCTGAAATTATGGAAAAGTTTGGAAAGGAAGTCAAGGGGGTCCTGTGTCAGGTAAATTAGTGTATGCTCACCTGGAGAGAGGAGTCTTGTTTAAAGCCTCTTGTGAAAATCATTAATCAGCATAACTTGAAACAAATTTTTTCAGAAAGAACTTGGAAACTAGAACACAGATATAATCTAAACATTGCTGTATAGCAATAAAATACATATTACAGAGATATGGGCAATTTTGTATTTTATGGCCACAAAATTATGAAAAATATGATATCATTACAAATCAAGAGACTAAGTAAATGAACTCTCAGATTCTGATTGACTTCTACCATGTGTTTTTATTGCAAATTGTGAGGTCAGGATAGATAATTTATCTATCCTGTTTAGTTTAGAAGTTGGGGTTTAGGGTTAATTCTTGGTTCTTCTCCTTGTTAGCTATGTGAACTGAGGTCTTATTTGCCTTTCAAATGATAGTTTCATCATCCGTCAAATGAATATGAAAATTCTTATTTCATAGTTTTGGGGTAAAGGGTAGAAGAACTTGATTTAATTAAGATGATTTCACTTTGGAACTACTACCTATCTGAAACTCCCTCATTTAATTATCTAATATTTATCTAGTGCTTCTTCCTTTCCTCTCATCCCTTCCCATCCTTTTCTTTACGATTTTTCTAAGTGAGCTTTCCAGAATCATTCATACTACTGCTGATTTATTATTTGCCAAGGTGGATCTTGTATTCTTAAGCAAAATCTCACAACAAAGCATGAAGATGGGCAAGTTTACTATTGAGAAACATTTTGTGGCTACAGCAATATGTATATGCATACTACATTAGAGTGCAAAAATTCATGTAAATTCAAGCCAGATGGAAAGAAAACATTCCCAACTGTGTGTCTTAAACACACACACACACACACACACACACACACACACACCTCACACTAGGACCCATGGATAAAAACATGTTGATTATCTACCCAGCCCTCTTCCAAATTTCTATGACAATTTTTAAAAAACATTGGCAGTATATACAAGACATGTATTTTTAGCAGTTTTTAGAAGTCTGCTTATTAATTTCTCTTTCTTTATGGGAGCAAATGATGGAAACTATGAGTACTTAGTTAAAAATAAAATAGTGATTTTTATATATATAAAGTATACATGATATGTTTATATCATAAATGAGAGTTATGAATGAAGTTAGGTATACTATTATATCGTATAGCTTGGACTTTCTGTATCTTTGCTTTGTAATACTTTGTAATACTACCCTTGAACAGTCCCATTAATATGATTATAACTGCACATTTTCTGCTTCACCTATTATAGTAAATATGAAATAGGATGTTATATGTAGTGCATAATATAACTAAAATAGAAAAAAAAGGTAGAAAAGTGTTTCTTTGCAAAGGCACAAAATTTCTGTGATGAAATTTTTTGACAATGTGACATTCTCAACATAGTGCTTAGCACTCAGAAGATATATGAAAATATTTGTTGAATAACTAAGGCTTTTAACTCTTGTGTTATACTTGCTATCTTTATATGAGTGTTGAAACTCTACAAGAAAAGTGAGCAGAACAGAGAAGCAGGATAGGAAAAGGGACCTGGTCATAGCAAATGGCCCAGCCCAGGAATTCTCCTTGAACCCACAGCCCAAGGCTTCTCTCAACCACACTGAAATGGGCAGAAAGAACAAGAAAGGGACCCCAAAACAGTAAGCACTGTGGCTCAGGAAGTCTCCCATCCATGGGCCTGAGATCTTTCTCTGACCAGAGACACTGAAGCATCTGGGAAGCATTAGTAGAGGGATTTCAATACCATCCTGAGAAGATACACTTGTGATATTTTCCCTCACTAAGATACTCAGAAGTCCACACTTGAGAATCAACTTTCATCACCATTGGCAGCAGCAACAGAGACCAGTGAGACTACAGTTGCACCAGATATACCCAGGAGATCCAAATAACACCTTAAATGCTCTGAAAATTAGACTGTCATTGGAACTACAGCCCACAAAAGTAGATCAAGATCTGTGTGTTAAACCCAAAGAGGGTAATTGCCTATTGGTATGGACTGAATATCTGTATTCCTCCAAAATTTGTATGTTAAATTCCAATATCCAGTGTGATGGTATATGGTGGTGGGGACTTTGGGAGGTGATTAGTCATAAGAGTGGATTCCTCATGAATAAGATTAGTACCCTTATAAAAGAAACTCCAAACTGCTCTCTCACCTTTTCTGCCATGTTGAGGACTTGTGAAAATAGAGCTGTTTATGAATCATGAAGTGAATCCTCACCAGACATTGTGTCTTCTGGTTTCTTTTTTTTTTTTAAGATTTTATTTATTTATTTGACAGAGATCACAAGTAGGCAAAGAGGCAGAGAGAGAGAGAGAGAGAGAGAGGGAGAGAGAGGAGGAGGAAGCAGGTTCCCTGCTGAGCAGAGAGCCGGATGTGTGGCTTGATCCCAGGACCCTGAGACCATGACCTCAACCAAAGGCAGAGGCTTTAACCCACTGAGCCACCCAGGTGCCCCGAGCCTTCTGGTTTCTTAATCCTAATTTTATCACTTTCAGAACTGAAAAATAAATCTCTGCTGTTTATAAGCCAACAAGTCCATGATTAGCTGTCATCGCAGCCTGAACAGACTAAGGCATCTATTAAAATACAAAATTTTAATAGAAACTAGAGACTTCTAAAAAAACAAAATGCTCAGCATACAATTGAAAATTACCAATCATATCAAGAACCAAGAAAATCACAACTTGAATGAGAAAAGATAATCAACTGATTATAACACCAAGATAAACCATACGGTGGAAGTATCTGAAATATATTTTAGTATATGTGCTGCCAAAACGAGCTCTGAAAAATATTTTAAATTAACTGTCATACAAGTACTTCAACATTCAATTATAAATTCTCTTGAAAGAAACAAAATAAAATTTCAGGAAATAAATAGAAGAAGAATCAAATGGAAAGTACAGAATTAAAACAATACAATAAAAGAAACAAAAATTTGCTGAATGGGCTCAATAAATGACTAAGGACAGATTCAGTGAACTTAAGAATTCTACCAAACATTTAAGAAAATAGACGAGGAAGAAAGTCTTCCCTATTCACTTTAGAAACCCAGTATTTCTTTGAGTCTGAAACTAGAAAACGATAAGGCAGAAGAAACACACACACACACACACACACACACACTCTCTCTCTCCCAGGAAACTACACACCAATATGTCTCATTAGCTTAGATATAAAAATCCTGAACAAGGTATCAGAAATCAAATCAAGCAATCTATAAAAAGAATCATATACTCAGACCCTCTTGGAATTTATTCCAGTTATTTAAGTCTGGTTTGATATTAGAAAATCAATTAATATATTTAATAATATCAACAAGCCAAAGAAAAAAAAATCATATGATCATATCACTTGACGCAGAAAAAGCATTTGAGAAATTCCCACAAATATTTTTAATAAGAGCAAGCTAGAAATAGAAGGGAATTAATAACTCAACATGATAAAGATCATCTACAAAGAACTTAAAGCTGACTTCATACTTAATGGTGAAAACTATATTTTTACTACCTAAGATTACAAACAAGGCAAGCATTTTCTCTCACCATTCTTATTCAAAATAGTATTTAAAATTCTACAGTTAAGTCAAGGAAAAAGAAAGCAAGACATGCAGTTGGATAGGAAGCAATAAAACTTCCTCTGCTTGCAGATGACATGGATTGTCTACTTAGAAAATCCTAGGGAATCTACAGAACATTACAATGTATTAAGTGAACTCGGGAAGGTCACAGGATACAAGACCAATACACAAAAACAAATTAACATTGAGTCAAGATGGCGGGGAAGTAGGAGAAGGCACCTTTTCAACCTGTACCGTAAAGTGAGCTGATTACCTACCAAAGAAATATGATCACCCATGAAATCAGCCTGAGATCACAATTATATACGTCTGGATCTCTACAGGAGCAAAAGACGCCAGTGGGAAAGTAAAGTGGAGTGGGAATGTCCGACTGATATCAGAAGATAAACAAAAGGGGGAGGGAGCCACCAGAGGTGACCGATTGGAAAGTAATACCCCAATACGAGAGTGCCCTGCCTCTGGGGACCAGCATTAGCTTGGAGTCTGGTTGAAAGCACTCAAAAAAAAAAAAAAAAAAAGAGCAAAGGATCACAGGGGAAAATTATGGGAATTGGGATGATTAGGGACAGGGGCTTAAGTCCCTGGACCCAGGACAGCCTCCCCTGGCACTGAGCCAGAGAGAGTGCAGCAGAGAAACCAGGTCTTGGTCCCTGAGCCTCCAGCGCCTGAGCCACCAGCGAGCCCAAGAACGCATGGGGTCCGACTCCCATGGGGGGCTGGGAGCCTCACCAGAGGGTATTCCTGAAAAGCACACATCCCACACCCTCCCCTGGGAGAGGTGCTCACAGGCGCTAGCCTGGAGATCTGGCACCCGGAAAAAGCAGGCATTCCCAGCCAGGCCAGCGGGAATATGTCAGTGTGCAATCTCTGCTTGGAAGCTCTCTGGTGGTCTGGAGCTGCCCAGACAGCCACCGCTGCCATGGTTTTGGGTACAAGGAGATCCTGCATCCCCAGGGACCGTGACTCAGAACCTACTCTGCCAGCAGCTCTGCAGAGCATTCTGAGGCTTCTCTTTGAGAGGGAGGTCTGGGTGAAGTTTGCTCTCCCCTAAACCTCCAAAAACCATCAAAAGCTGTCAAGGCAAGAGAAAACAGATAAACAAACAAAAACCTCCAGAGAACAAAAGCCTGAGAAAAAATGGTTTCCTCAGAGCCCATCCCCTTGAGGGAGGCGGGAGGACAAAACTCAGGGAACATCATTGACTGAAAACCCACTTGGCAGGCCCTTCCCCCAGAAAACCAACCAGGAAGGAAGAAAAAAAAAAAAAAAAAAAAGAAGACGACAAGAGAACAACCACCACTACTTCATAAATACAACTTTTATTTTTAACTCTTTATCACTATACTGGTTCATTTTTTTATACATATAGATAATTTTTTAACCTATTTACCATCACAGTGAGATGTCCAGTACATCAAATTCCTTAATAACCTTCTAACCTGAACTTTTTGATACATACACCCATGTTTTTCTTTTGCTTTTCTATTTTTTAAATTTTTTTAATTTTAATTTAGTTTAGTCTAGTTTATTCTTTTTTAATTTTTATTTTTTAGTATACATATAGAGTTAAACTTCAAGGTAATCCCCTTTCCCCAATCAATGCTACCCCGATAGGCAAACCAATTTTTAATCCCCCTTTATCTTAGGAAAGTTGTGTCCCTAACAAAGGCATCATGATACATCCAGGAAAAATCAAAATAACCTTCCTCGCCCACACTGAGAATTTATAACCACTCTCCCATCTTTTCCTTCTGCCAGTGTTTCTGTGTATTTGTGTTAGTCCTGATAGTATATAAATCTTATACTTGGGGTTCTTTTTGATGAGGTTCTTCCTTTTTTTGCTTTTATATATATATATTTTTTTTTTCTCTTGTCATATACTTTTATCAGCCTTTTTTCTGGGCTGTTTTTGTTTGTATACTTCATAAATCTTACCTTGGGGCCCATTTGGGCTGATCCTTCTCTTTTATCTTCCCTTTTTTTCCTGTCTCTCTCTCTCTCTCTTTTTTTTTCTTTCTTTTTTTTTCCCCTCAATTTCTTTCTCTTTTCTTTTTTCTCTCAGTTGGGTGGGGAATCCTGATTGCACAGAAGCATTACAGGGTGCACCTAGACTGCACCACAGTTGATATATCCAGCTGCATCCATTCAGTCATCTCTTACCAAAATGACTAGGAGGAGGAATGTCCAACAGAAGAAAAATACAGAGGATGGATCTTCTGCAATAGAGCTAATGGGTATTGACATAGACAATATGTCAGAAAAGGAATTCAGGCTAACAATTATCCAGGCAATAACTAGGTTGGAGAAAGCCATGGATGACCAAAGAGAATTGATTAGGGCAGAACTGAAAGTCACCAGGGATGATGTTCACAATGTTAGGGCAGAACTAAAAGCCACCAGGGATGATGTTCAAAATGCTCACAATGAGTTCCAGTCTAATCTAAATTCTCTAAAAGCTAGGGTAACTGAGACAGAAGATAGAATTAGTGATCTGGAGGACAAACAGATAGAGAGAAAGGAACAGGAGGAAGCCTGGAACAAACAGCTCAGAAGCCACAAAAACAGAATCAGGGAAACAAATGATGCCATGAAATATTCCAACGTCAGAATTATTGGAATCCCTGAAGGGGAGAAAAAGGAAGAAGTCTAGAAGATATAGTGGAACAAGTTGTCTATGAAAATTTTCTCAAACTCACGAATGGAAACAACGTTCATGTAGTAGAGGCAGAGAGATTTCCCCCCAAGATTTTAGATTCTTGAAAGTCCTCACGACACCTTATAGTTAAAATGAGGAATTATGAATCAAGACAGACCCTCTTAAAAGCAGCTAGGACAAAGAACCTCCTTACATACAAAGGAAAGCCCATTAGAATAACGTCAGACCTCTCCCCAGAGACCTGGCAAGCCAGGAAGGGCTGGCAAAATATATTCAGAGTACTAAATGAGAAGAACATACAGCCAAGAATACTTTATCCAGCAAGACTGACATTCAAAATGGATGGAGAGATAAAGAGTTTCCAAGACCGGCAAGGCTTAAAAGACTATGCAACCACCAAGCAGACACTGCAGGAAATATTAAGGGGGGGTCCTATAAAAGAGAAAATATCCTAAGAATATTATTGAACAGAAATAGAGAGACAATCTACAGAGAGAAATACTTCAAAGGTAACACGATGTCAATAAAAACATATCTATCAATAATCATCACTCTCAATGTGAATGGCTTAAATGCACACATAAAATGACACAGGGCTGCAGATTGGATAAAACGACAGGACCCATCCATATGTAGTCTACAAGAGACCCATTTTGAAACTAAAGATACACCCAGACTGCAAGTGAAGGGATGGAGAAGCATCTTTCATGCCAATGGGCCTCAAAAGAAGGGGGACATCTGGTTGGCTCAGTGGTTAAAGCCTCTGCCTTCGGCTCAGGTCATGATCTCAGGGTCCTGAGATCGAGCCCCACATTGGGCTCTCTGCTTGGCAGGGAGCCTGCTTCCCCCCTCTCTCTCTGCCTGCTTCTCTGCCTACTTGTGATCTTTGTCTGTCAAATAAATAAATAAAATCTTAAAAAAAAAAAAAAAAAAAGAAGAAGAAGGCCGGGGTAGTGATTCTCATATCAGATAAATTAGATTTTAAACTAAAGACTGTAGTCAGAGATACAGAAGGACACTACATAATTCTTAAAGGGACTATCCACCAAGATGATCTAACAATTGTAAATATCTATGCCCCCAATATGGGAGCACCCAATTACATAAGAAAACTATTAATCAAGATAAAGAGTCATATTGATATGAATACAATAATAGTAGGAGATCTTAATAGGCTTCTCTCAGTAGTGGACAGATCATCAAAGCAGAAAATCAATAAAGAAATAAGAGCACTGAATGAAACATTGGACCAGATGGACCTCATAGACATATACAGAACATTCCACCCTAAAACAACAGAATACTCATTCTTCTCAAGTGCACATGGAACCCTCTCCAGAATAGACCACATACTGGGTCACAAAGCAGGACTCAACAGATACCAAAAGACTGACATTATTCCCTGCATATTTTCAGATCACAATGCTTTGAAACTGGAACTCAATCACAAGGAAAAGTTCGGAAGGAACTCAAACACCTGGAAACTAAAGACCACCCTGCATAAGAATGCTTGGATCAACCAGATCAAAGATCGTCTTAAACAAGTCATGGAAACCAAAGAGAATGAAAACACTTCAGTCCAAAACCTATGGGATACAGCAAAGGCGGTAATAAGGAAGAAATACATAGCCATCCAGCCTCCCTCAAAAAAATCGAAAAATCCAGAATACACCAGCTGTCTCTACACCTTAAAGAGATGGAAAACCAACAACAAATCAAACCAACTCCACATGCAAGAAGGGAAATAATCAAGATTAGAGCAGAGATCAATGAGGTAGAAACCAGAGATACAGTAGAATGTATCAATGAAACTAGAAGCTGGTTTTTGAAAGAATCAATAAGATCGATAAACCATTGGCCACACTAATCCAAAAGAAAAGAGAGAAAGCCCAAATTAATAAAATTATGAATGGAAAGGGAGAGATCACAACTAACACCAAGGAAGTAGAAACAATCATCAGAAGTTATTGTCAACAGTTATATGCCAATAAGCTAAGCAACCTAGATGAAATGGATACATTCCTGGAAAACTATAAACTCCCAAAACTGAACCAAGAAGAAATTAACAACCTGAATAGACCGATATTTAGTAACGAGACTGAAGCAGTGATCAAAAACGTCCAAAAAACAAGAGCCCAGGACCTGACGGATTCCCTGGGGAATTCTACCAAACTTTCAAAGAAGAAATAACACCAATTGTCCTGAAGCTGTTTCAGAAAATTGAAACAGAAGGAAAATTTCCAGACTCTTTTTATGAAGTCAGCATTACCCTGATCCCCAAACCAGGCAAAGACCCCACAAAAAGGGAGAATTTCAGACCAATATCACTGATGAATATGGATGCTAAGATTCTCAACAAAATCCTAGCAAACAGGATCCAGCAGCACATTCAAAAGATTATCCACCATGACCAGGTGGGATTCATCCCTGGGTTACAAGGATGGTTCAACATTCACAAATCAATCAATATGATAGAACAAATCAATAAGAGAAAGAGAAGAACCACATGGTCTTCTCAATTGATGCAGAAAAACATTTGACAAAATCCAGCATCCGTTCCGGATTAAAATGCTTCAAAGTATAGGGATAGAGGGAACATTCCTGAACTTCATAAAATCTATCTATGAAAGACCCACAACAAATATCATCCTCAATGGGAAAAAGCTTGCAGCCTTCCCGTTGAGATCAGGACCACGACAAAGATGCCCAGTCTCACCACTCTTGTTCAACATAGTACTAGAAGTCCTAGCAACAGCAATCAGACAACAAAGAGAAATAAAATGTATCCAAATTGGCAATGAAGAAGTCAAACTCTCTCTCTTTGCAGATGACATAATTCTTTATATGGAAAATCCCAAAGATCCTCCCCCAAACTACTAGAACTCATACAGCAATTCTGTAATATGGAAGGATACAAAGTCAATGTACAGAAATCAGTGGATTTCTTATACACTAACAATGAAACTATAGAAAGGGAAATTAGATAATTGATTCCATTTACTATAGCACCAAGAACCCTAAGGTACCTGGGAATAAACCTAACCAAAGAGGTAAAGGACCTGTACTCGAGAAACTACAGAACACTCATGAAAGAAATTGAAGAAGACTCAAAAAGATGGAAGACCATTCCATGCTCTTGGATCGGAAGAATAAACATTGTTAAAATGTCATACTGCCTAGGGCAATCTTTACTTCTAATGCCATTCCTATCAAAATTCCACCGGTATTTTTCAAAGAGCTGGAACAAATAATCCTAAAATTTGTATGGAATCAGAAGAGACCCCAAATTGCTAAGGAAATATTGAAAAACAAAAAACTGGGGGCATCACATTACCTGATTTCAAGCTTTACTACAAGACAGCGTGGTACTGCCATAAAAAAAGACACATAGACCAATGGAACAGAGTAAAGAGCCAGATATGGACCCTCAACTCTATGGTCAAATAATCTTTGACAGAACAGGAAAAAATATACAGTGGAAAAAAGGCAGTCTCTTCAATAAACGGTGCTGGGAAAACTGGACAGCTTTATGTAGAAGAATGAAACGCGACCATTCTCTTACACCGTACACAAAGATAAACTCGAAATGGATAAAAGACCTCAACATGAGACAGGAATCCATCAGAATCCTAGAGGAGAACATAGGCAGTAACCTCTTCAAAATCAGCCACAGCAACTTCTTCCAAGATATGTCTCCAAAAGCAAAGGAAACAAAAGCGAAGATAAACTTTTGGGACTTCATCAAGATCAAAAGCTTCTGCACAGCAAAGGAAACAGTCAACAAAACAAAGAGGCAACCCACGGAATGGGAGAAGATATTTGTAAATGACAGTACAGACAAAAGGTTGATATTCAGGATCTATAAAGAACTCCTCAAACTCAACACCCACAGAATAGATAATCATATCAAAAAATGGGAAGAAGATATGAACAGATAATTCTCCAATGAAGACATACAAATGGCTATCAGACACATGAAAAATGCTCATCATTACTAGCCATCAGGGAGATTCAAATTAAAACCACATTGTGATACCACCTTACACCAGTTAGAATGGCCAAAATTAGCAAGACAGGAAACAACATGTGTTGGAGAGGATGTGGTGAAAGGGGAACCCTCTTACACTGTTGGTGGGAATGCAAGTTAGTGCAGTTGCTTTGGAGAACAGTGTGGAGATTCCTCAAGAAATTAAAAATAGAGCTTCCCTATGACCCTGCAATTGTATTCTGGGTATTTACCCCAAAAATACAGATGTAGTGAAAAGAAGGGCCATCTGTACCCCAATGTTTATTGCAGCAATGACCACAGTCACCAAACTGTGGAAAGAACCAAGATGCCCTTCAATGGACGAATGGATAAGGAAGATGTGGTCCATATACACTATGGAGTATTATGCCTCTATGAGAAAAGATGAATACCCAACTTTTGTAGCAACATGGACAGGACTGGAAGAGATTACGCTGAGTGAAATAAGTCAAGCAGAGAGAGTCAAGTATCATATGGTTTCACTTATTTGTGGAGCATAACAAAGAACATGGAGGACATGGGGAGATGGAGAGGAGAAGGGAGTTGAGAGAAATTGGAACTGGAGGTGAACCATGAGAGACATGGACTCTTAAAAACAACCTGAGGGTCTAGAAGGGGCGGGGGTGGGAGGTTGGGGGAACAAGGTGGTGGGTATTAGTGATGTGTTGCATGGAGTACTGGGTGTGGTGCAAAAATAATGAAGACTGATATGCTGAAAAAAAAATTAAGATACTTACAAAACAAAAAAAAAATAAAATGCAAAAAAAAAGACTTAATTGCATTCACATAGCATACAGCTGAGTGATCAGAATATACTGAAACAGAAAAAAAAAGCCATTTGTTGCAAAATGCTGTGATTATGTGAGTATTTGTTCTGCCTACAAAGAGCTGCTTTGATAAACTCTTGTGCAGAGCTTTTGAACTTATGCATTTTCTTTTGGAGTCCTGAATCAGCTCTGTGGAACTCTAAGATAAAATGGAGATTTGAGCAAATTAGAATAGTTACATTAAACCAGAACCAGTCCTCTTATCATGAAAAGAAGAGTTGAAAGTACTGAGAATGTTTTACCTAATGGAGAGAAGGCATCATGGAGGGTGACCGTACCTCCTAGTTTCCCTGTGATAGTTCAGATTTATCCCTCTTATTCTAGCATGATTTTTAATACCACTCCTTTTACTTGTAACAGTATCTCAGTTTTGGCAGAAAATCATAGCACAATGCTTCCTATGAGGTACATAATAACTGCCTTTTGTTGTTTGAAAGATGGTCAGATGGAGAAGACTTACATCTAAATTTGCGTGAACCAGGGATAGGAATAGTTCAATGATTAGAAGTTTTAAGAACCCCATTGGGGAGGGTATGTGCTATCGTGAGTGCTGTGAAGTGTGTAAACCTGGCGATTCACAGACCTGTACCCCTGGGGATAAAAATACATTATATGTTTATTAAAAAAAAAAATTTGGAAGGGGAGGCGAACCATAAGAGACTATGGACTCTGAAAAACAACCTGAGGGTTTTGAAGGGTCAGGGGTGGGAGGTTGGGGGAACAGGTGGTGGGTAATGGGGAGGGCACGTTTTGCATGGAGCACTGGGTGTTGTGCAAAAACAATGAATACTGTTACGCTGAAAAAATAAATAAAATGGAAAAAAAAAGTTTTAAGAACCCACATTTTTTGAATCAGAATAAGATAGTATAAAATTTAGAAATAGCCTCTCTTTAAAAGAGGACAAACTACTGTCACTGGAGGTATTTAATATAGAAGAATGACAACTTGGCAGGTTTTGTCAAGGGAATTCAAACATCAAACAAATAATTGGATTAAGCAATCTTTAAGTTTCCTTACAAATTTTATAGTCTCTAAATAATAAATAGAAGAAAAATAGGAATAACACTGTTTCTTGAGTGCTGCTATGTAACTCTTCCTTGTATTTTAATATTTAATTGACCCTTAAATTTATGAGAGAAACTATCAATATCCACTCCTTCACCCATTTTAATGAAGAAACCAAAGTCCAGTGTGGTTAAGTAATTTGCCCAAAGTCACTATCAATCTTGCAGCAGTAATTATATTAAAATCCTGGCATTCTGGTTCCCAGAACTATGCTCTTGACCATGTTAATCATCATTAATATGGTCAAAATAATAACATACATATTTATAATATTAATATTCTGTTGAGTACTCACTGTATCCAGGTACTCTAGTAAACACTTTTCATATCTTCTTCTTAGAAGAACTCAATGAAATATTGATCAGGACTCTCTTGCATGCAAGTGATGAAATCCAATTCAATCTGGCTTAAAATGACAGGTGTGTAGATCACAACTGAAAGACCAAAGACAATGCTGGCCTTGAAACTACTGGATTCAACTAGTTCAAGAAAATTGGCAGATATTTATATTTCTTTTTTCTTTTTTTTTTTAATCTCTATGTTCCATTTTACTCTATATTGGCATAATTCTTAGTCAGGCTTCTCCATGTATGACAGAAGAGCTCTGACAATTCTAGATTTATGTCTTCTTCACAGGTAACAGTATCAGGAAAGGACAGACTGCCCTGCTTTGGATTAACATTTATTCTTGGATAATTGCTATAAACAGGCATGTCATATAACCTGATTGGCTGGCCTAGTATCATGAGTACCACTCAAGGATGTTGAGGCAACAAAATTGGTAAGTCCACCAGAATCCCATGGATACAATTCCTTAAAAGAAATATGTCATTAACAGAAGCAGAAGATATGCTGGATTGGACACCAAAAATATTACATATACATTTGATGAAAAATAATTATCTTACATTTATATTGATGGTAAGTTATCTGCTCAATGCAATGATTAATTTTGAATTCAGGATTTTGTACCCACCTTGCAGCACTATGCAATGTTTATTAACATCAAGGTAGAATTCTTATTTAATATGTCTAAGTTCTTTTTTTTTGAAGATTTTATTTATTTATTTGACAGACATCACAAGTAGGCAGTGAGGCAGGCAGAGAGAGAGAGGAAAACAGGCTCCCCACTGAGCAGAGAGCTGAATGTGGGGCTGGATCCCAGGGCCCTAAGAACATGACCTGAGCCGAAGGCAGAAGCTTAACCCACTGAGCCTCCCAGGCACCCTAATATGCCCAAGTTCTATTTAAATTTTGGCAAAGGAATTCCTCTATTCTTCCTATTTTACTTTCATAGAGTTATTATATAAGTGGAAATAAAGTACAGTATATTCAAATTATATAAATTGATAATTGACTTTCCCCAATCTTTAGCTCTAAATATGACAGTATAGGATCAGATTAGTTAAGCAACAAACAAATAAAACAGAACCCAATCCAAACCAAAACAACAACAAAGAACCCCAGTGATGTCTGGAATACAAACTGGCTTAATTATTAAGGAAGGCAATGGTTATAATTAATCAAATATTTGATCGTTAATATATGTTTATATTCCATGCAGATTTTATATGCCATTCAGATAGAAGCCTACATTGTTCTCAAATTGTACTCTTATTTGAGTTCAGCAAATATCTTTTGTATGATCTTTCTTATTTTGAGTAAACCCAACAAATTGTTCTCATTTTTATCAAGGAAACAGTTACCTTTGTGTTTCTAATCATTTTTGAAAGTCTTTGTAAATGATTCATTCTTCTTTTAATAAAATATAAACTAGAAAATTTGCTTGAAGTCTGGGGAGCTTCTGAGAATGAAATAAATCTCTTTGAAAGGGATTTAATTCCTTCTCTCTTTTAGAAATGAGAAATACTTTTCTTAATTCTAACTTTCTTCTATTAAGTCTAGTGAAGGGAAATTAGGATTATAAACTTGAAGGCAGAAAGTGTTTCACATATACATGTGTATATAATAATGTTGGATAGGGAGTTTTGAGATCAAAATCTCAAGAAAGAGACAATAGACACCATGACTTAATTTTCAGAATGAACATTTGAGGGTGACAATAAATAATCTTGTCTGACTGTCCTTGCTAGAAAGAAAACAATAAATTACTTGAAAAACTTGAGCAGTAATAGTAAAAGTAAAACGTCAAATACTAAAATTAGTGTGAAGAAATTAGAGCGGTGCCTGGGTGGCTCAGCTGGTTAAGCATCTGACTTAATTTCAGCTCAGGTCATGAACTCAGGGTCATGAGATGGAGCCCACCAGGGGGCTCCATGGTTCCCGGAAGTTGGCTTGATTTTCTTTTCCTCTGCCGCCACGCCCCCCATCTCAAGTGTACTCTCTCTCTCAATTAAAAAAAAAAAAAAAATGAAAAGAATGAAGAATTTAGAGTAAATCTATTGTTACACACTACCTATACTTGATTGACTTTCAAGGGATTTTTGGTGAAGCTGCTGGGACTAATAGATCTATTTATCTTCTTTATGGATAAAATATTTATTTATATTTATTTTTTATTTATTTTTAAAGATTTTATTTATTTATTTGACAGAGATAGACACAGTAAGAGAAGGAATATAAGCAAGGGGAGTGGGAGAGGAAGAAGCAGGCTTCCCGCCAAGTAGGGAGCCTAATGCGGGGTTCAATCCCAGGACCCTGAGCTGAAGGCAGACACTTAAGGACTGAGCCCTCCAGGCACCCCTATAGATAAAATATTCAGATGTAGATATAGATTGGGTAAATCTTTCTAGACTCTTATGCACCTAAAAAAAAAGCTTCAATTGTAATCTTTCAAAACAAATAATTTGATTCAAAGACCACAGTCATAATCAAAGATAACCCTTTTTTCTTAGAAATTAATTTCCTATTTATTTAGTATTATTATAGACAAGTCATCTTAGTTAAAAGCATGAGAAAAAAAAAAAAGAACATTATTCTGCCATTCTGGAAATGTGTTCTAGCATTGTAATATGTTTTTATATACCAATTTTCTTTTTTTTTTCTGCTTACTTGTAGACAGTGTGGTTACATAGGTGTGCCTGGGTGCCTTAGTTGGTTGAGTGCCTGTCTTCAGCTTAGGTCATGATTCCGGTGTCCTGGGATTAAGCTCCCCTGCTTAGTGGGGAGCCTGCTTCTCCTTCTCCAGCTCCCTCTGCTTGTGCTTTCTGTCAAAAATAAAATAAAATAATAAAAAATAAAAAACAAAAAAATAAAAAACAAAAAAATGTGGTTATTCAGAGTGTGTGGTTTACACGATCGCTGCATGATACTCAGATTGTTTCTTCAATCCCCCTGATTTTGGAATTCTAGTTCATTTGTCACTCTAGTTTCAACAAAATGTAGAAGATCTTGAGTGCATTCAAAAACAAATCTGTACCAGTGGGATTCAGTTATAGGTTGAAATCCTAAAAGATAACAACAATATAAAAAAATTAAAGAAATAAGAAGTCACATGGTAAATAAAATTGAAGAGTTTAATGTTATTTTATCCAGAAAAGTGAGAGTGCATAATGACTCTTTGCAGTATCCCTATTTAGGTTTCTATCAAATTCGTGACAACTTTGGTTCTAAGAGTTTGATTTGATTTATTAACTCCTATCTTCTCCAAAGCATCTGAGTAGACGATCTTGCCTTCTATTTTCTTTTATTTGGACATGTAGTTTACCAGAAAAAGCATCACTCTACTTTGCCAGAGATAAAACCTCTACCTGTGCTTTTAAACCTATCATCAGCTGTTCCCACCTAAATATAGCACTATATTTTCTATCATGTGCTATTTTAATCTTGAGTTGTTTTTATTTTGAATGATTGTGTCCTATCCAAAGATCTTTATCCTTTGTGATATCCATTAATGCATCCACACGATTTTTCCAGTTAACAATAACACATTAGTTTTTTTACTTACACTTTGCACAAAACTATCAAACTTTCTTTTTCAAAGAAAACATACGCAGGGGTATTCATTACTCCACCAAAATAGATCTGATATTTTGGTACCCACAATTCTCCATCTGTATGCCAGATGCTTGAAGCCACGTGGCACCGCACATATTTTAAACAAATAAATGTGAAATATACAAGATGGGTAAAGGGCAGTGTTAATGTTTTACACGTGTGCCACCATTATTCAGTACTATATTAATCTTTTCTGAGATTTTAAATATCATTTGAAAAGGAATGCTGCAATCCTGGGGAATAGATACAGAAAATAAATCAACATATTTAACTGCTCAATACTAACCTCATACATAATAACACTGAGAATCTTTTTAAAGGAAAATAATAAATATCTTAACTATATTGAAATGAAACACAAAATGTAACTGGTCATTGAATTGTGGGCACATTTCATAGGAAGAATTGACTTCTTGATCTTAATGAGATCTTTATTATTATTATTATTATTTGGAATACATTATGTTAGATAAAAGAAAGATTTTGATTAAAACCAATTTCAAAATTTGTCATACAAATAAAATCTTAGCCCACATGTATATACATGTGAGTAGATGCACCTTAAAATCATTGTATATGTATATCTTTATCTATTTTCTTACCTTTTTGTTCCATGTGCATGTTGATATTTTATGTCCTCTGCTGATACCTGATAATAAGCACACTTTTAAGGATAAGTTGTTTATCTTATTTATTTCTTGTACACTTTTACTGCTTTCTCAATTCATTTTCTCTTTGTTATATCAAAATTCTACTGTTTAAATATCTTCTTAAATTGTTTTCCTGCCTATATATTTCTTCCTTTCAGAGAATCCCCCATGGATATTTTATCATCATAATATATTACTGTTTTTTCTTGCTCCTTGTTTCAATTAAACTTCAGTGGTTTCCTGTTTTCCAGAGTTAAAGCTGAAACATTTTAACCTAGCTTCCATATTACACCACATCATGGACAACAAACTTTCCTAATCCTATTTCTCACCATATCTTCAAATCACAGGTTAGTCAGTATGTTTAGAATTTCTCTTCTTCATTTTACTTTAGCATCCCAAAGCATGGAAGACACACACATCTGTCTTCTCAGACTATACTAACCATCTCTGATGTTTATCAATATCCAATCAATGTTTATCAATATTTAAGATTAAAATGATAAGTTTAAAAATTTGAGATAAGTATATTGGTTGTTCTTTCTGTATGAAGAAGCGACATGTACACATACAGGAACGTGTTTGCACACACAGGCACATATGTATGAAAGAAATACACAGAAAACCTATGGGTCTCTAGCTAGTATAGTGATCTATGCAGGTTATATTTTAAATAACATAAGTTTTCCTTAATAACTACATAATATCTATTCAGACAAAAAAGAGAATGTATGAAAATATAGAGAAACCAAAAAAAAACTTGTGAAATATTCTTTCCAAAATACCTAACCTTTTATAGCTATAATTAATTTGGTAATTAATTATGTGCTTTACAGGAAAATTGTTCTCTGTTCTTGAAAGTTATTTGTGGGGTGCCTGGGTGGCTCAGTGGGTTAAGCCTCTGCCTTCAGCTCAGGTAATGATCTCAGGGTTCTGGGATTGAGCCCACCATCGGGCTCTCTGCTCAGCAGGGAGTCTGCTTCTCCCTCTCTCTCTGCCTCCCTCTCTGCCTACTTGTGATCTCTCTCTGTTAAATAAATAAATAAATAAGATCTTTAAAAAAATGTTATTTGTGTTCTTGATCTAATATTTAAATCCTTTCTTGTTCTTTTTTCATGTACAAATCTGGTCTCCCCAAATAGATTGTTAGGTTCTTGGGGAAGGCGACTTTTTGTTTTAAGTTACTATGAACAGTTAAAAATAACTCACAGAAAAAATATAATTCACAGAGCACTCTATATAGAGTAGGAACTCAGTAAATGATTTTTTATTTGATAAAGTTTGATCCTTTTATTATTTTCTGTGAGGGTTCTATTACTAATGTATATATTTCATTGTTCTACCTTTTAATATATTCACATAGATCAAAACCTTATCTTATTTTGCATGTCAAAATAGGAAATCTGTTAATTTATTTCTGAGTTTAGAAAATGTCCTTTGGGTTATAGATTTATTAAAGACAGACACTCACTATGTCAACCATCTTGTCTCACCAATATTGTGTATTAGGCTTGATTCTCAGGGCTAATAAAAGAATATTTTAATTTCAGTGAGAAACATAAGTAATATATATTCTCATGATACATAAATTTAAAGTTTCATTTAACATCCTTCTGTCATGGCTGAGATGAAAAGCTCTATAAGTTCTGTAATATTCATTGTTTAGTCCTCAGTGTCTGGTAAGGTGGTGCTTAGTTCATGGCAAGCACTCAAGCATTATTTGTTGAATGCATAAAATCAAATGACTCTGGTATCCTATCTTCAGGATCCCAGGGCTAGAAATTAAAGGCAGTCTTTCCTGCTTGTTCCTGCAGAAAAATACTGAAAAAGGGTAACTATAAGCCTTGCCCAGTTGACATCTTTACTCCCTGGGGTCACTCAGGGCTATGAGAAAGTTTTATCAGGGAGAGCAGTTGGGAAGTCATGTCAGAAGCCACCAGGAGCTATTGTCAGGTACATAGAGCTGGGTAGCTGTCCTTTAAGTGTTTGTTCAATAACAAACTTAAACACAATGGTAAAGATAAACACAAAAAGCTCAGTTTGTAGCACAATGTTTAGGTAATGCAATTTTTCTTGAGGAAAAGCACCTGCTGCAATCTCTCAGCAGTGGTAAATTAATTCCAATTCATTTAAATGTTGTTCTCCATACTGTCTTTCTGAATCCCTATGCTTCTCATAAAAGTATTAGAATCCTCTCCTCCAGTACTTATCATCCCTCAAAGTTTCTAGAACTTTTGGTGAAATGGTATAGTAAGTAATGTTTCAAGTCATGCAGCAGATACCTAATGATAAATCTAAGCTACAATTTCCACCCTGAAATATGTTATTTGATTTCAAGTGGCATTACTTGTTGTAATGTATCAAAATACGGATGATCTGTTTAATATTAACACCAGGCTACAGAAATAGGAAGCCAAATTGAAAAGCTAGAAAGCAGTTCGGCTAGCTCTAGGAACAACATAAGCAGAAAAGGTAAGGACTTCAATTCTATCTCTTAAAAATTATCATTCTAAAATTAAAGTGTGTGTTTTCTAATCTTTCTTCCTATTCCTTCTGTACTTTCAACTTCCTAAACTTTAATTACTATTGAAAAAAATTCTTGTTATTATCTATGGAATGATTTAGAAATGGATGTTATTTTGTTGTTATTACTGAGTCTATACTTGTTATAAATATGATAAATTCTTATTATTCCATCGAAAAAGTCATAATTTAAATTACTCTTCACACATTTTAATGCTGTTCTGCATTGTTCTTAATGAAGGTCGGGCCTGTGAGATAATATGCTATTATTGGCTGAATTCTAGCTGTTTTGTATGCATTATACATTTGACGAGAATACAGCTTCAAAAGAAGCAATTCATTTGCATAGAAAATGTTTTCCTATAAGCAAACCAAAGTATGCCTGCATCCAAATATAGAAATGTGTTGGAGGATTGATAGCTTTATTTTGCAGAGAATATATATGTGTGTGTGTACAGATACACACACACACACATATATATATATATATATATATATATATATGAATATATATTGTATGTGTATATATATGTATATTCTCTCTGGCTTAGATAATGAGGACCAAATGTATTTTGTAACTGAGGGTATTTACCTGTCATTCTCACTTGATCTTTTGTTCATTTGTCTAATTTTTTTTTTTGGTGTGTTTCATAGCTATGTAATCATTTAGTTGATCAGTACTTAGCAGGGACACTCTACTTAGCAATCCATGTATTTTCTTACTTAAGCCTAATAAGAAAATGAATGATGAGTTTTGCCCTGTTTTACCTAGGAAACTAAGGCTTTTTGTTTGTTTGTTTTCCATTTTATTTTATTTCTTTTCAGTGTTCCAGCATTCATTGTTTATGCACCACACCCAGTGCTCCATGCAATACGTGCCCTCCATAATACCCACCACCAGGCTCACCCAATCTCCCACCCCCTCCCTCTAAAACCCTCAGTTTATTTCTCAAAGTCCACAGTCTCTCATGGTTTGTTTCTCCCTCCAATTTCCCCAGCTCATTTCTCCTCTCCATCTCCCAATGTCCTCCGTGGTTTTTGAATCCTTGTAAGTTTTCAAGTGAAAAAGCCAGGCGAAATTAACATGCATCTCCATATGCTGTACTTATCACCCCAGAATGAAAGGATGAGAAAGATAGGTCCCATTTTCCTTGCCCTCTTTGAAATTAAATAATAGAAATTATGTCCATAGTTTACAGACTTGTTTTATTAAGACTTATTTGAATTTCATGCCATTTCTTGGGGCATATAAAGAACGATGCCTTGAAAAATATAAAACTTTCATGGTGAAACTGAGAGCTACTTTATACTTTTAGATTATGTTTACATGTATAGAAGATATCTGATAATGCAATAATTTTCCTATTTATCCAATCAATACAAAACACATCTGTAAAACAAACATTAAAATCCTTCAAGTTAAAATTGATATGGATAATTGATTTAATTTTTCATTTTAACCCTTGAAAGCAGCCTAAATCATGGTGGAATTTATAAATTGAATTCTCTTTGAGGACAGATACCCAAGCCCAATTCCTATATTTCATTTCATACTGATAGATATTTCTCACAGCTCCTTAAATTTGTTGTCTTTCTTGATTCATTTTGATTTTCAAAACTGAGCTTGATTTACTTCAATGTGTTCTCAAAGAGCATAGAAAAGAGAAATAGTTTTCTTTTAACTTTTATTCATTACGGCCAATTGAAACTAAAAAAAATCTGTATATTGCAACCCAATCCATGACCACCAATATTATTGGCATATATTTTTTAGATAAAGAGAGGGAGAAAAAGGAAATTCTAAAAAGTTTAGATAACATGGCTTAGAGAAAAAATGTGGGGAATAACAGTTCTGATTCTCTATTCAGCCCAGGCACACATGCCTTTGCAACTCTGGGAGATAGGACAGTAGTCAATACTGCAGTTTGCCCGTCATGGATGAAAAGATGAAAGTTACTTTTAATAAAGAAAATTTCCAGTACTATTACTGATGCATTCATTTCAATTTTTTACTCTTGTCTATCCTTTAATTGGGACATATTAAATGATGTATAAGAGAGGATACATATTGAAAATAATGTGTATAAGAGAGAGAACTCAGGGAAGATGTATTTGGTGCTCTTTGCTCCCACTTTTTGCCTCAGATCTGAGGGGCCACAAGTCTTGAAAAGTAAGAATGGGTGGCAAATAGAGGCAAGGAAAGAGAGGTGGGGAAAAAGAGGTTTTGAAGGAGGAGTGAATAGCTTTAGTGTGCTAAACACATTTTATTCAGCTAATTTGTAAGTCTTATACACACAGAATCAGAAATTAAAGGACACAAAACCAGGATTTAGATTGAGAAATCTGTTTGTAACTTAATTTTGACTTAAACATGAATGAGAAAACCCTGAAGGGGTACTGAGAAGTTTGAGAATATTTCTTACCTTCTGATGCTCAGAATTCCCATTAGACTGAACTCACACTGTATTTATCCACTGTCTTTTTCTCATAAGAAATCTACACAGACAAATAGACATTCACATCATATTCTAATTTTATCAAATAGAAATTTGTTAAAAAGAATATCCTCTAAATACATTCAAACTCTTTTTATCTTTAGAAATTAATATTAAAAGGTATACTTGTAGTTCTCTGGTGTCTGAGGAAGAGGATATGTTTCCTTATTTTTAGTCATCTGTTATTTCACAATTGTCTTGAAATTCTCCTATGCAAGATATATTTCAATACCCATTCATTCCAAATTGAAAGACCATAAATAAATTGAAGTGTGTTGGTGAAAATAGTACACATCTATAGCCAATCCAGGTAGAAATAAGCTCCTAAACTTAACAATTTTATTTTTGATCTTGCCAAATTTATCATCTGGACAATCAGGTGCATAAAGAGACCATTATTGACACATTCATCTAATTTCTTCTTCTCTTGCAATTCAAACCACACACAAAAAAATATAATTCTGATTGCTTTTCCATTTGCAGCTGTACTGAGGTTGATTACTGGAGTTCTCACTTCCCGCTTCATCCATGCTGGCACGCCTAGAGGTGAGATCGCTCTCCAATTCTTTGAAATGCTCTGACAGAATCTGTCTTCTAGTTTGCTATCCACTACTCCCTTTTCATGGTCACTTATATCATCTTGCTGCTGAATATTTCATTTCAAAAAGAACACAAGTGTGTGTGGGTGCTTTTAGCCTTATCTAGTTAAGTGTTCTCTGGCTTTTCATTTTGCAGTAAAGCTTGGCAGTAATGCACTCACTGGCAATAAAGAGGAGTGTTTTCCTTCGTTTTTATGTAATCACTTCTACTTATTTCTGAAAATACTGAATGACCACATTCCCTTGCATTCTGTTTTATTGATTTCCTCTTATAAATGCATATATGTGTAAATGGTGGGGATTAAGTATGTATGCACACAAAATAAGGATTATAGCTTTAAGAGAAAAATCAGATTTCATTTTACATACATTAAATAAGTTTCTATTCAAAGATATTTTGATATTTACCCATTTCCCATCTCTTTGAAAGAGAAATAGATAGAGATGGCAGGCAGCATTATGAGCATGTGCTGGAACCAAGTTCTCTGGATTTCATTCCAGTCTTGGCCATTTATTTGTCATGTGACCTTGAGCAAGTTTTTTCAATTTTCTATCTCTCAATTCCTTCATTTGTAAAAGCAAGAAAACTGTCAATCTCCAAAAGTTAAGGTGAAGAGTAAATTAAGAAGTTAAAAAACTCAAGGTAGTCTTTGGTACCTACCAGGCATTAAATACTTGTTAGATACTATGCCTGTAATATTGATAAGCTTCTCCCAAATAAATGCTGGTATCTGAAGAATGTTTTTATGACTCAGTGTTCCTAAAAGAAATGTATCAGTTGTGAAGAATATGTTTGTTATGTTTACTTTTGCTTTTTCTGGCATCTAGAACAGTACTTAGACAAAAAATTGATGCTCAACATATATTTTGTGATGGATTAAATGGAAGAATGAATGAATTATGGATGTTATCTGAAAGAGAGTATATATAATTTGTTTATATTTGGTATATATAGATCATTTATATATATTTTGTGAAAAAGAGTTTAGCAAAATTATTAACTTGTAATTGACTAGCTACTTTACTTTGAAAAATTGAGCACAGGAAATTTTGAGCAAAGAAATTTAGGGACAGGCAACTAAATGTGACTTAAGAAATCAAACATCTTAAGAGGACTTTGGGATCTGAGATGAAGCACTATGGAAATGATATTTAAACAAATGCCATAAAGCCTGGCATGCTGATCCTAATCTGCTGTGAGATTTTTTTTTTTTTTTTAAGATTTTATTTATTTATTTGACAGAGAGAGAGGTCACAAGTAGGCAGAGAGGCAGGCAGAGAGAGAGGAGGAAGCAGGCTCCCTGCAGAGAAGAGAGCCCGATGCGGGGCTCGATCCCAGGACCCTGAGATCATGACCTGAGCCGAAGGCAGCGGCTTAATCCACTGAGCCACCCAGGCGCCCCTGTGAGATCTTAATTAATGCACTTAACAGCTCTGAAACTTTGTTTTCTATTACATAATCTGCTTGTTTCATTGGCTTGCTGAACTAAGTATACAATTGTAATATTCCTAATAGATTTCTGATGGTCTAGAATAAAGGAACTTCTTTTGCATCTCCACTTACCCTGCTTGCCAACAAATTTTCAGTGCTCCTCTCTATTCTAAGAGTCTCACAAGATTGTGGAAATCATGCATCCGCTGGGCTTATCACCCCTCAATATCCAGGTTAAGATAGACTTGGATTTTTTTTGAAATGAAAAAAAATTTTAAGTATTTTATTTATTTGTCAGAGAGAGAGCACAAGCAGGAGGAGCTGCAGGTACAGCAGGCAGAGGGAGCAAGGAACCCCATGTGGGATGCTATCTCAGGACCCTGGAAGGCAGATACTTAACTAATGGAGCCACCCAGGTGCCCCAAGCCAGACTTGAATTTTTATCCTATTCTCTTTTCTGTAGAAAGCCTTAAGTCCTTCCTAGGAATTGTACATACTCCTCAAATGGTGGTGTTTTGAGTTTTTTCACTAACTCCTCACTCATCTTGTGTCTGTGTCTCCACTCTGGTCCCTTGCAGTGGTTGTGTTCTCTGCAATTTGGCATCAACCCAAATATGGTCTTGGTTTCTTTCTCTGAATTTTCACATGATATTTTTGTGAGATTGTTCAAAGTTTTAAAGGAGTTAGAAGCAATGAGTTACAACAGGAACACGAACTATTTAATATTGAATATTTAATATTCTTGTGCTTAAAAAATCTTATCTTGGGGCGCCTCGGTGGCTCAGTGGATTAAGCCGCTGCCTTCGGCTCAGGTCATGATCTCAGGGTCCTGGGATCGAGCCCCGCATCAGGCTCTCTGCTCCACAGGGAGCCTGCTTCCTCCTCTCTCTCTGCCCGCCTCTCTGCCTGCTTGTGATCTCTCTCTCCGTCAAATAAATAAATAAAATCTTTAAAAAAAAAAATCTTATCTTTTATGTGTCTCAATGAATCCCTTTCAGCTTTTCTATGGTCCCCAACCCCAGATCCCCTTTCACTAATAATACCCATTGATTTAATTGCTTCTTTGGAGTCTTTTTTCCTTACTGCTCCAACCTCACAAACCAGTTCCCTTCTATCTCAAGCTCCTTATCAAGACACTTTCTGTAAGATGACAATTTTTCTCCCTAAAATATTTTATTACTGACAAGAATTTCGTACCTTCAAAATTTGGTCAAGCAAATTCACTTCTCTATGCTGATAAGGTATGAGAAAAAATGATACGTTCCCCATCTTGTTTTGTCTTGAAGTAAATGGCTATGATTTCTCCTCATTTCCTTTTATCTCCTTCCTGCATTCTTATTAACAGCTGCAGTGGTCAACTGTTTTAGATGTCATAAATAAGGAAAGGTACACAATAAGATCAAAAGAGCTCAAATCTTGATGCTTTGAAAAGCAGAACGATGTACCAAATAAGCTTGGACTTTCTTATGAAAATGAACAGGTTTCTATTTTAGTTTACCTCCTATTAAGTTGGGTCTCTATTGGGTGTAATGAACTTATATCTTTTTAAAATTTTATTTATTTATTTATTTATTTATTTATTTATTTATTTGAAAGAGAAAGAGAGAGAGGGAAAGCACAGAGGGAGAGACAGGGAGAAGCAGACTCCCCGCTGAGCAGAGAGCTATATGTGGGGCTCCATCCCAGGACCTCGGGATCATGACCTGAACTGAAGGCAGATGTTTAACCAAGTGAGCCATCCAGGTACCCCTGAACTTATATCTTAATTGATAAATTAATAATTTTTCTTTTTTTGTTGTGTTATGTTAGCCGTCATAGAGTACATCTTCAGTTTTTGATGTAGTGTTCCACAATTCATTGTTTGTATAGAATATCCCCTGTTCCATGCAATCCATGACCTCCTTAATACCCATTACAAGACTCACATATCCCGCCAACTCCTCCCTTCTAAAACTCTCCATTTGTTTCCTGTAGTCCATAGTCTCTTATCATTCGTCTCCCACTCTGATTTCTCTTCCTTCATTTTACCCTTCTCCTAATCTCCTCCATGCTATTCCTTATGTCCCATAAATAAGTGAAACCATATGATAAACTACTTTCTCTGCTTGACTTATTTCACTCAGCATAATCTCCTCCAGTCCCATCCAAACTAATGCAAAAGTTGGGTATTCATCTTTTATGATGGAGGCATATTTCATTGTGTATATGGATCTCATCTTCCTTACCCATTTGTCTCTTGCAGGGCATCTTGGCTCTTTCCACATTTGGGTTATTGTGGATATTGCTGCTATGAATATTGGAGTGTATTTAGCCCTTCTTTTCACTACCCAGTAGTGCAATTGCTGAGTCATATGGTAGCTCTATTTTTAAATTTTTTAAAAAATTTAAATTATTTATTAACTTATAATGTATTATTAGCCACAGGGATACAAGTCTGTGAATTGCCAGGTTTACACTTCACAGCACTCACCATAGCACATATCTTCCGCAACATCCATAACCCAACCACCCTCTCCCTACCCCCCTCTCCCTGGAAATCCTCAGTTTGTTTTGTGAGATTAAGAGTCTCTTATGGTTTGTCTCCCTCCCGATCCCATCTTGTTTCATTTATTCCTTTCCTACTCCCCAAACCCCTCACATTGCCTCTCAACTTCCTCATATCAGGGAGATCATATGATAGTTGCCTTTCTCCAATTGACTTATTTCGCTCAGCATAATACCCTCCAGTTCCATCCATGTCATCACAAATGGCAAGAGTTCATTTCTTTTGATGGCTACATAGTATTCCATTGTATATATATACCACTTCTTTATCCATTCATCTGTTGATGGACATCTAGGTTCTTTCCATAGTTTGGCTATTGTGGACATTGCTGCTATAAACATTCAGGTTCACGTGTCCCTTCAGATCATTATGTTTGTATCTTTAGGGTAAATACCCAGTAGTGCAATTGCTGGGTCATAGGGTAGCTCTATTTTCAAATTTTTGAGGAACTTCCATGCTGTTTTCCAGAGTGGTTGCATCAGCTTGCCTTCCTACCAACAGTGTAGGAGAGTTCCCCTTTCTCCGCATCCTCTCCAGCATCTCTCATTCCCTGACTTGTTAATTTTAGCCATTCTGACTGGTGTGAGGTGGTATGTCATTGTGGTTTTGATTTGTATTTTCCTGATGCCAAGTCATGTGGAGCACTTTTTTTGTGTGTCTGTTGGCCATCTGTATGTCTTCTTTGCAGAAATGTCTGTTCATGTCCTCTGCCCATTTTTTGATTGTATTATTTGTTCTTTGGGTGTTGGATTTGATAACTTCTTTATAGATGTTGGATACTAGCCCTTTACCTGATATGTTGTTTGCAAATATCTTCTTCCATTCTGTCAGTTGTCTTTTGGTTTTGTTAACTGTATCCTTTGCTGTGCAAAAGCTTTTGATCTTGATGAAGTCCCAATAGTTCATTTTTGCCCTTGCTTCCCTTGCCTTTGGCAATGTTTCTAGGAAGAAGATGCTGCAGCTGAGGTCGAAGAGGTTGTTGCCTGTGTTCTCCTCAAGGATTTTGATGGATTCCTTTCTCACATTGAGTCCTTCATCCATTTTGAGTCTATTTTCATGTGTGGTATAAGGAAATGGTCCAGTTTCACTTTCTGCATGTGGCTGTCCAATATTCCCAACTCCATTTGTTGGGAATTTGTTGAAGAGTCTGTCTTTTTTCCATTAGATATTCTTTCTTGCTTTGTCAAAGATTAGTTGACCATGGAGTTGAGTGTCTATTTCTGGGCTTTCTTTTTTATTTTTTTTTTATTTTTAAAAACAATTTTTTTTTTTTTTTTAATTTGACAGAGAGAGATCACAAGTAGACAGAGAGGCAGGCAGAGAGAGAGAGGGAAGCAGGCTCGCCGCCAAGCAGAGAGCCTGATGCAGGACTTGATCCCAGGACCCTGAGATCATGACCTGGGCTTAACCCACTGAGCCACCCAGGTGCCCCTATTTCTGGGCTTTCTATTCTGTTCCTTTGATTTATGTGTCTGTTTTTGTGCCAGTACCATGCTGTCTTGATGATTTCAGCTTTGTAATAGAACTTGAAGTCTGGAATTGTGAAGCCACCAACTTAAGCTTTCTTTTTCAATATTATTCTGGCTATTTGAGGTCTTTTCTTGTTCCATATAAATTTTAGGATTATTTATTCGATTTCCTTGAAAAAATGGATGGGATTTTGATAGGGATTGCATTAAACGTGTAGATTGCTTTAGGTAGCATAGACATTTTCACTATATTTGTTCTTCCAATCCATGGCATGGAATATTTTTCCATTTCTTTGTGTCTTCCTCGATTTCTTTCATGAGTATAGTTTTCTGAGTACAGGTTCTTTTCCTCTTTGGTTAGGATTATTCCTTCATATTTTATGGTTCTGGGTGCAATTGTAAAAGTGTTTGACTCCTTAATTTCTCTTTCTTCTGTCTTGTGGTTGGTATATAGAAATTCAATTGCATTGATTTTAAATCCTGACACTTTACTGAATTCCTGTACAAGTTCTAGCAGATTTGGAGTGGAGTCTTTTGGGTTTTCGACATAAAGTATCATATCATCTGCACAGAGTGATATTTTGACTTCTTTGCCAATTTGGATGCCTTGAATTTCTTTTTGTTGTCTGATTGTTGAGGCTAGGACTTTTAGTACTATGTTGAATAACAGTGATGATAATGGACATCCCTGCCATGTTCCTGACCTTAATGGAAAAGCTCTCAGTTTTTCTCCATTGAGAATGATATTCGATGTGGGTTTTTCATAGATGGCTTTGGTGATATTGAGGTATATATGCTCTATCCCTACACTTTGAAGAATTTTTGATCAGGAAGGGATGCTGTGCTTTGTCAAATGTTTTTTCAGCATCTATTGAAAGTATCATGTGGTCCTTGTTCTTTCTTTTATTAATGTATTGTATCACATTGATTGATTTGTGGATGTTGAACCAACCTTGCAGCCCTGGAATAAATCCCACTTGGCCATGGTGAATAATCCTTTTAATCTACTGTTGGATTCTATTGGCTAGTATTTTGGTGAGAATTTTTGCATCTGTGTTCATCAAGGATATTGGTCTGTAATTCTCCTTTTTTATGGGATCTTTGTCTGATTTTGGGATCAAGGTAATGCTAGCTTCATAAATGAGTTTGGAAGTGTTCCTTCCATTTCTATTTTTTTGGAACAGTTTCAGAAGAATAAGTATTAATTCTTCTTTAAATGTTTGATAGAATTCCCCTGGGAAGCCATCTGGCCCTGGGCTTTAGTTTGTTGGGGGTATTTTGGATGACGGCTTCAATCTCCTTACTGGTTATGGGTCTGCTCAGGGTTTCTCTTTCTTTATGGTTTAGTTGTGGTAGTTTATATGTCTCTAGGAATGCATCCATTTCTTCTAGGTTGTCAAATTTGCTGGTGTAGAGTTGTTCATAATATGTTCTTATAATTGTTTGTATTTCTTTGGTGTTGGTTGAGATCTCTCCTCTTTCATTCATGATTTTGTTTATTTGGATCCTTCTCTCTTCTTTTTGATAAGTCTTTCCAGGGGGTTATGAATCTTATTAATTCTTTTAAAGAACAAGCTTCTAGTTTCATTTATTTGTTCTACTATTTTTTAATTTTTTTTGTTTGTTTTGGTTTCTGTTTCATTGATTTCTGCTCTGATCTTTATTATCTCTCTTCTCCTACTGGGTTTAGGCTTTCTTTGTTGTTCTTTCTCCAGCTCCTTTAGGTGTAGGGTTAGGTTGTGTATTTGAGACCTTTCTTGTTTCTTGAGAAAGGCTTGTACTGCTATATATTTTCCTCTCAGTACTGTCTTTGCTGTGTCCCATAGATTTTGAACCATTGAGTTTTCATTATCAGTTGTTTCTGTGATTTTTTAAAAATTCTTTAATTTCCTGGTTGACCCATTCATTCTTTAGAAAGATGCTCTTTAGCCTCCATGTATTGGGTTCTTTCCAAATTTCCTCTTGTGATTGAGTTCTACTTTTAAAGCATTGTGGTCAGAAAATACTCAGGGAATGATCCCAATCTTTTGGTACTGGTTGAGACCTAATTTGTGACCCAGGATGTGATCTATTCTGGAAAATGTTCCATGTGTACTGGAGAAGAATGTATATTCTGTTGCTTTGTGAAGAAATGTTCTGAATATATCTGTGATGTCCATCTAGTCCAGTGTGTTATTTAAGGCTTTTATTTCCTTGTTGATCTTTTGCTTGGATGATCTGTCCATTTCAGTGAGGGGGGTGTTAATGTCCCCTACTATTATTGTATTATTGTCCATGTATTTCTTTGATTTTGTTGTTAGTTGTTTTATAGATTTGGCTGCTCCCAAGTTAGTGGCATAGATATTTAAAATTGTTAGATCTTCCTGTTGGACAGACCCTTTGAGTATGATATAGTGTCCTTCCTCATCTCTTATTATAGTCTTTGGCTTAAAATCTAATTGATCTGATATAAGGATTGCCACCCCAGCTTTCTTCTGATGCCCATTAGCATGGTAAATTGTTTTCCACCGCCTCACTTTAAATCTGGCAGTGCCTTTTGGTCTAAAATAGGTTTCCTGTAGACAGCATATTGATGAGTTTTGTTTTTTATCCATTCTGATACCCTGTGTATTTTGATTGGGAGCATTTAGCCCATTAACACTCAGGGTAACTATTGCAAGATATGAATTTAGTGTCACTGTATTGCTTGTAAGGTGACTGTTACTGTATATTGTCTCTGTTCCTTTCTCATCAGCTACTTTTAGGTTCTCTCTTAGCTTAGAGGACCCTTTCAATATTTCCTGTAGAGCTGGTTTGGTGTTTACAAATTCTTTTAGTTTTTGTTTGTCCTGGAAGCTTTTTATCTCTTCTATTTTCAATGATAACCTAGCTGGATATAGTATTCTTGGCAGCATGTTTTACTCATTTAGTGCTCTGAATATTTCATGCCAGTTTTTTTCTGGCCTGCCAGGTCTCTGTGGATAAGTCTGCTGCCAATCTAATATTTTTACCATTCTACATTACAGACTTCTTGTCACAGGCTGCTTTCAGGATTTTCTCTTTTTCACTAAGATTTGTATGTTTTACTATTAGATGATGGTGTGTGGACTATTCTTATTGATTTTGACGGGGGTTCTCTGCACCTCCTGGATTTTGATGCTTGTTCCCTTCGCCATATTAGGGAAATTCTCTACAATAATTTGCTCCAATATACCTTCTGCTACCCTCTCTCTTTCTTCTTCTTCTGGAATCCCAATTATTCTAATTTTTTTTTTCATCTAATGGTATCACTTATCTCTTGAATTCTCCCCTTGTGGTCCAGTAGTTGTTTGTCTCTCTTTTGCTCAGGTTCTTTATTCTCTGTCATTTGGTCTTCTATGTCACTAATTCTTTCTTCTGCCTCATTTATCCTAGCAATAAGAGCCTCCATTTTTTATTTCACTTCATTAATAGCTTTTTTGATATTAGCTTGGTTTAATTTTTGTTCTTTTATTTCTCCAGAAAGGGCTTTTATTTCTCCAGCTAGGGTTTCTCTAATATCTTCCATGCATTTTTGGATCCCAACTAGCACCTTGAAAATCGTCATTCTGAACTCAAGATCTGACATATTACCAATGTCTGTATTGATTAGGTCCCTATCTTTTAGTACTGCCTCTTGTTTTTGTTTGTTTGTTTGTTTTTGTGAGTTTTTCTGCCTTGTCACTTTATCCAGATAAGAATATATGAAAGAGCAAATAAAATATTAAAAGGGTGGCAAAGACCCCAGAAAAATGTGAGCTAACCAAATCAGAAGAGACCCCAAATCATGGTGGGAAGAAAGGGGGTAAGAAGAAGTTCAAAAAGCAAAATTAAAAAAAAAAAGGATAAAAGAAAATACAGATATTAGACTGGTGAATAGAACAGAGCCACCCATTTAATTTGGGGAGTACACTAGTCTCTTTGAAGAAACTATCTCTCAAAATTTTAAAGAAAGAAAAAATATATATATACACACACACACACAAAAATAAGGGTAAACACGATGAAGGGATGGAATGACTGTAAAGATGACAACTTTAAAAAAATTCTTAAAAAGGTGTTGATAAGAGAAGTTGGTTGCAAAAAGGAAGAAAAGAAAAAGAAAGTGGAGAGAATTTGCTCAAGCTGAAGACTAGAACAAAACCCTCTGCTAGATTTAGGGTATATGTTGATCTATTAGAAGAAGTTGTATCCCAAAAATTTTTAGAAGAAAAAACCCTATGTGTATACAAAAAATAAACTTAGATACCAGGAAGGAAAAATATGAGTATAATAATGAAGATTCAAAAAAGATTTTTTTGTTAATGAAAGGTATTGTTAAGATAAACTAGTTAAAAAACGTTAAAGAAGGAAAGAGTAAAAGTTAAAAAATTAGAATAAGAAAAAATGAAATAAAAAAAAAACTAATTATTTTTGCAAGATTAAAGAATCATAGGGAGAAAGCCATGAATTCAATCTTTGCTTTCTCCTCCTCTGGAATTCCACTGTTCTTCTTGATAAGTGAGCTTGGTTTTGGCTGGATTTTTTGCTCATCCTCTTGGGGAGGGGCCTATTGTAGTGATTCTCAAGTGTCTTTGCCCGAGGCAGAATTCACCCTTGACAGGTTCCTGGCTAAGTAATCTGCTCCTGTTTGCTCTCGGGAACTTTTGTTCTCTGAACGCTTTCCATAGAGTTCTGGAGCACTGGAATGAAAATGGTGGTCTTCCAATCTCTGGCCCAGAGGAGCTGAGAGCTTGGGGCCCCACTAATCAGTGCATCCTTGGAGAAAAGCACTCAATCCCTCCCATCTCCCTGGCTTGCGGCCATGTGCCAAACTCACCCAGCCTGTGACCAAACGTCTCTGTCTCTGGCACACAGCCCTCATGGAGACCAAGCCCAGCAGATCACTGCTGCTCTCCCAGGGACATCTACCTGGATCTGCCACTTATGGGGTTCCTGCTCAAATAGCAGTGGTGTGACTGTGCCACGGATCACAGTTTAAGGTAACCCTGAGCTGAGAGCTCACTCCTCAGTTCTGTCTTTGTAGCCAGCTTCCCTGCTCTAATACCTGCAAGCTTTGCAATAATCAAACACCCCGATCCTTCAGTGACCCCACAGGACCTGAGACCACGCTGTCCCCATGAGGGTTCCTCCCCCGCTTAGCCTCTGGAGCAATGTGCCTCAGTGGAACTGCCTTTAAAAGTTCAGATTTTGTGCTCTGTTGATCTGCTGCTTGCTGGGAGCTGGTCCCTTCCCCCACAGTCTTCCCATCACTTTGGATTCACTTCTCCACAGGTCCTAACTTTCAGAAAGTAGTTGATTTTCTGTTTCTAGAATTGCTGCTCTTCTTCTTTTTGATATCCTGTTGGATTTGTAGGTGTTTGGAATGGTTTGATAAACTATCTAGCTGATCTCCTGCTACCTGATGTCATCTCAGCCTGTTACTCCTCTGCCATCTTGACTCCTCCTCTATTTTTAATTTTTTGATAAACCTCCACACTGTTTTCCAAAGTGGCTGCACCAACTTGCATTCCCACCAACAGTGTAAGAGGGTTCTCCTTTCTCCACAACTCTTCCAACATTTGTTGTTTCTTGCCTTGTTGATTTTTGCAATTCTAACTGGTGTAAGGTGGTAACTCGGTATGGTTTTGATTTGAATTTCCCTGATGGCTAATGATGATGAATGCTTTTTCATGTGTCTTTTAGCTATTGCATGTCTTCTTTGGAGAACTGTGTGCTTGTGTCTTCTGCCCATTTTTTTGATATGATTATCTGTTTTTAGGGTGTTGTGTTTGAGAAGATCTTGATCTTGGATATCAGCCCTTTGTCTGTAGTGTCATTTGCAAATATCTCCCCCCATACAGTTGGTTGCCTTTGTTTTGTTGACTATTTCCTATTTACTTTGCTGTGCAGAAGACTTTTATCTTGATCAAGTCCCAAAAGTTCATTTTCACTTTTGTTTCCCTTGCCTTTGGAGATATTGAAAAAAGTTGCTGTGGCCAATGTCAGTGAGGTTACTGCCTATGTTCTCCTCTAGGATTTTGATGGATTCCTGTCTCACATTGAGGCCTTTCATCAATTCAGAGTTTATCTTTGTTTAAGGTGTAAGAGAATGACCAAGTTTCATTCTTTTGTATATTACTCTCCAATTTTCCCAACACCATTTATTGAAGAGAATATCTCCCTTCCATTGGATATTTTTTCCTGCTCTGGCAAAGATTAGTTGACCATAGAGTTGAGAGTTCATATCTGGGCTCTCTATTCTGTTCCATTGGTCTATGTGTCTGTTTTTGTGCCAGTACGATGCTGTCTTGGTGATCACAATTTTGTAATACAGCTTGAAGTCAGGCAACATGATGTCCCCAACTTTGTTTTTCTTTTTCAACATTTCCTTGGCTCTTCAGGGTCTTTTATGGTTCCATACAAATTTTAGGATTGCTTGTTCCAGCATTTTGAAAAATGCTCTTGGTATTTTGATTCGGATGGTGTTGAAAGTATAGATTGCTCTAGGCAGCGTAGGCATTTTAATGATATTTATTCTCCTGATCCATGAGCATGGACTGTTTTTCCATCTCTTTGTGTCTTCTTCAATTTTTCTCATGAGTGTTTTGTAGTTCCTAGAGTATAGATCCTTTACTTCTTTGGTTAGGTTTGTTCCAAGGTATCTTATGGTTTTTGGTGCTATTAAATGGAATCAATTCTCTAATTTCTCTTTCTACAGTTTCATTGTTAGTGTATAAGAAAGGAACTGATTTCTGTGCATTGACCTTGTATCCTGCCACATTATTGAATTGCTGTATGAGTTCTAGTAATTTGGGGATAGAGATTTTTGGGTTTTCCACATAGAGTATCATGTCATCTGTGAAGAGAGAGATTGACTTCTTCTTTGCCAATTTGAATACCTTTTATTTCTTTTTTGTTGTCTGATTGCTGAGGCTAGGACTTATAGTATTATGTTGAACAACAGTGGTGAGTGTGGACATCCTTGTCATGTTCCTGATTTCAGTGGGAAGGCTCTCATCTTTTCCCCATTGAGAATGATATTTGCTATGGGTTTTTCACAGGTGATTTTATGAATTTGAGTAATGTTTCCTCTATCCCTATACTCTGAAGATTTTTAATAAGGAAAAGATGCTTTATTTTGTCAAATGCTTTTTCTATATCAGTTGAGAGGACCATGTGATTCTTGTCTCTTCTCTTATTTATGTGTTCTATTGCACTGATTGATCTGCAAATGCTAAACCACCCTTGCATCCCAGGGATAAAGCCCACCTGCTCCTGATGGATAATCCTTTTTTATGTACTGTTGGATCCTATTATCTAAGATGTTGTTGGGAATTTTGGCATCTGTATTCATCAGGGATATTGATCTGATTTTTTTTTTTAATGGGGTCTTTGCCTGGTTTGGGGATCAGGGTAATGTTGGCTTCATAGAAAGAGTCTGGAAGTTTTTCTTCTGTTTCTATTTTTTGAAACATCTTCAGGAGCATAGGTATTATTTCTTCTTTGAATGTTTGTTAGAATTCCCCAACAAATCCATCAGGTCCTGGACTCTTGTCTTTTGGGGAGTTTTTGATCACTTCTTCAATCTTGTTAGTAGTTACCGGTCTATTCATGTTGTCAACTTCTTCCTGGTCAAGTCTTAGAAGTTTAGAGTTTCCAGGAATGCATCCATTTCTTCTGGGTTGCTTAACTTATTGGCATATAGCTGTTGATAATAATTTCTGATGATTGTTTCTATTTCCTTGTTGTTAGTCCTGACCTCCCCCCTTTCATTCATAATTTTATTAATTTGTGTCCTTTTCTTTTGGAAAAGTCTGGCCAGTGGTTTATTGATCTTATTAATTCTTTCAAAGAACAGCTTCTACTTTCATAAATTAATCATTTTTTCTAAGAGCAAGGTATTTGAGAAACAAAAGCCAGGATTATATTTGTGCCTCATTACCATTTGGAATTGCTACCTTCCTTCTTTAAGGCAATTGCCCAAGAATTACCAGTTGCTTGAGTGAATAAGATGACTGAGAAATAAGAAGACAAAGATAGGGAAAATGATTTCAAGAAAACAGTTGTATAATAATTTAACATAGGATACAATTTTATTATCAGGAATGGAGTATCTAGATTGAAATCTGAAAGGACTGCCACAGGTTCATCTGTAAGAAGAAAGCAGCATGAAAGAGAGAAAGAAAGGAAATTTGGAAGGAAAGAAGGAAGAAACTTCTCTGCCTCGAGTTGCTTTTCTTTCTTTCTTTCTTTCTTTCTTTCTTTCTTCTTTCTTTCTTTCTTCCTTTCTTTCCTTCCTTCCTTCCCCCTCTCTTTCTTAAGTCAGGTGGAACAAAATTTATACATTAATCTGTTCATCTCTCTTTATAGCAGACTAACAGTGTAATTATTACCACCTAAAAAAAAAAACAAGAAAAGCAAAGATGCATCCTTAGATAGTTTTAAGACAGTCAAGAATATTCCCAGTGATGAACAACCTACTAAGGAGTGATGAATATAGACAAGCATGAGAGGCAGTGAAGAATGAGACCAGTGATCTTTGTGTACAGAAATATTTCTGTTGGAAAATTATAAGTAATCTTTCTAGTTAAGCAGTATACCATATAGTTAAAGCAGAAGGTAGTGAAGGAGTCCTGGGCATCAATCAAATATGATGGGTAACCAGCCAACAAAAATTAAACAATGGATTATATATGTCAATCTGCTCATCAGAAGTAGATCTGAGAGGACAAAGTGACAACACTAATGTGGGCTGTGAAAAGGGATGTTACATTTCAGGCATCATGTCTCATCAAATGTGTGTCTTGGAGAGTGCTCTCATCATTCGAAAAGGAAAATAAAATCACGCCAACAAAGAAAGTACTTCTGAGATGTTTGCTTTTTGTTGGCAGCTAAACATTAAAACATGCTTAGAAAACCAAAGGGTAAATGATAAGGAACAATTTGTAGTAGCAGCTACCAGTTCTGCAGCAACTATAAAACATATTCACACATAAAACCTTGTAGGAGTCATGGGAATTGGGGAGTATAGATCTAAATGTCATGAGGAGCTACTACCCTATAATTTCTCTTGATTTGCTTCACTGTGAGAAATAGTTGCTGAAGTGGTGACAGCAGATGAATGCTCTTGGGAAAAAAAAGGAAGTCTACCAAGTCATATATAAGACTTAACCTCAACTCTTCCATGTAGTGTCTTTTGAGAAAAATACAAACTGCATATTCATTTCAAATTATGAATATGTTAATACACTAAAATAATTAAGGAAATTTAAAGAGACAAGTTGAATGTTCAAAAACATGCAAAATTTGACAACCTCTGTTGGCAAAGACAGGGAAGCCATAAGGAAATAATACACTGAGATGAATTTAGATCTGGAAAAGTAAATGACTGAGGAAAGATGAGATCATAAAGACACTCAAGATTTAAACGTATAATTACATTTTACTTTGAGTGCTACTAAGTACAATTAACTCTTCCAAAATAATCAGCGATTTGAAAAACAAACTTGAAAATTTTTCAAAATGTGGCAGAATGAAAAAAAAGATGAAAACAGAATGATTATAAAAGGTGAAGTCAAAGAACAGATAACCAGAGTCAGAGATTATTTCTAAAAAGGGGAATTATTGATAGAGGCTGGCATAGTTCTGATCAGAATCATAAAAGTATATAATTTAATTCACCTAGGGGGGCCCGCCAAATATATTTCTATCCACCACTGGCATTTAGAGCACCATGACTGTAAACTCTAAGTGACAGATCCACTTTTGTGGCATTTAGACTTGTTGAAAACCCCTTTTTTGTTTTGGGCCACCTTAAAATTTGCGGCCTTTAGGGTTATTCAGTAATTAGATCTGAGTAGCACATCTGAATGGGATATATGCTCCCTCCAAATTCCAAAAATGGCTGGGAACTATTATGCTTCATTCTTAGTTCTAAGAGGGGCCAAGTGCAATAACTTTTCCTTTACTTGAGATTATAGTAACATGTCTCAGAGAACTGAACCCCTAAAGTTCACTGAATTAGTAAAAACGTGAGTTTTTATGGGATTTATTTTTTACAAGTTTTCTTGCATACTTTTTACCAAAGTGTCTGAAGTAGTTGGTACTCCCTGATGACCAGACCCAGTTGACTGAAACCATCAAGATTGTGAACCACTACGATGTCTTGTAGAAGGGAAAGTTGATCAATTCCTTGCAGACTAGGTTATGATATAGAGGTGGGAAACTAAGATGGCCTTGACATAGGACGTGAATATGCATTGTTATCCATGCTGGCTGGGAAAACAAAAAACAAAACAAAATAAAAAAAAACCCACAATTTCAGAAGATCTTTATTAATAGATAGAGAAAAAATAGTTTGGCCAGATCAAGAGGTATATATTGGATTATGGACATGCATACAGACACACATACACATACATCTCTAGAATATCCAGAACAACAACTGCTATCACATTATTAATTATATAATAATCCATTGCCCTTCTCCAAATAATTCTGTCTTCTGCAAAGGCCAAATAAGCAAGTAGGATGGGCATATGTGGTAATCAATACTGCTGCATTTGTCAAGCCCTATTAAGTAACACAGATCTCTGATTTGCCTCTGGAGATGTAATATTGCTTTGGATTTACTATTTTGATAGGTAGAGACTTTTACTTGGCCTTTCCTACCATCACAGTCCATACTCCATAGCTCATGCAGCCAATGTAGCAATTCTGGCATTTGCTAAATATGTCTTTTTCAAATCTGCATTCTGAAACTGGGGAAATAACCACATACTATCTATGGACAATGATAATTACCCAGAAAATATAGACAATGTATCTATTTCTCTTCTTTCTGTTTCTCCATTTTTTAAGTTACTTTTGTCTTAATTATCAAAGTAAAGTATTTTGTATCTTGATTATATAGGAAGTTATATCACCATCATTGAGAGTATTAAATATGCAAACCAAAACATATTGAATTTTGCATAAGTTATTTATAGAGCTACTAACATAAAATTTTTATCTATATATTGACACAGCGATATAAAAGGCATTCTAGGCTTAAAATGACAGTTATCAGGCTTAACCATCTTCCTAGAATGTGCCTTCAATTTATAAAATACTATTAATATTCAACTATTTTTATTGAACTTAAGTTTGAAGAAGAGTATGAGTATAGACTTTAATTTCTGTTCTAAGATACTATTGTTAATTAATTTAGAGTCCTTTCCTTCATCATTGCTAACTGCTGTAGTCTGACATCCATTCCCCAAATGAAATGTGACTTTGATGGATAAACTCAATTAAAGCTCAAGCATTAGATAAGTCAAACAGAGAACTAGACTGATTTTTACCAATCTTTCTTTAAAAATACAACTAGTATTTGAAAATGAAGTAGTCATAAATTATATTGAAAATATATTAGTAAAATTGGATTGAAATTCAAATCCATTACTTTATGTAAATTTTTATTGCTTAGAGAGTAACATTTGTTTTTCCCCTTAGCATTGTATCTAATAAAACTTTTAATAAGCAAAATCAGAGAAATGCCTGTTGTCTCCTACTTGCTTAAAAGTTTCTGCCTCTCTTATGATATTTGTTTGTTAAACATCTAGTTTTAAAGATAACAATATACATTTCATCATAATCTCAGAAGCCTTATAAACAATTATATTTAATTTTCTTTTATGCTTTTAAAAATGACTTAGAGGGTCTCTTGTCTATGATAGCCCTTAATATTAACATTGATGTCCTAGTCATTTATTTGTTTAATCATTAAAACTAATTAATCATTAAGTAAAAATTATAGCCCTCTATAACATATACAAAAAAATCAGACTTGGTTGCATAGGTAAATAAAATATGTACAAAGAGATACATTAAGGAATAATTTGACTTGATGTGATGAATTGTTTATTAGATACATATGTATGTTGTAAGAGGAATACAGAGACAAAGACATCTAATATAACCAGGGAAATTGGGAAAGTCTTTGAACCACATCATTTTTAATTTAGAAGACCTTAAGAATTTATAAGAATTTAGAAGAAACTTTTAGTTAAATCACATCCAATTCCATTATTTTGAAGTAGAAATAATGATGACAGTTTGATTTTTTTCATCTTCAATGTTGCCAAGTAGATAATATTTGTAGTAATTAAGGATTAACATTGAGAATCTGACAAATCTGAATTCAAATCCCAGAATTCTATTTTGAAACTACTAGACATGTGAGCCTTAGATTCAGTTTTTTCATCTGCCAAATGGGTAATAAAAACTAACTACCTCATGGTGTTTTGTTGTGAGCTTTACACAAGACATTTAATAGAGGAGCCATCCCATTGCTTCATACTAACTTTTAGGGTTGTTGTTAGGATTAAATGAATTAATAATTGTTAGACACTTATAATACTGTCTGATCTTATGAAGGTCTATATAGATGCAAAGTATTCCTATTTCTCTTGTTCTTAATGTTGGGATTATGTTTTGTTTTTATAAAATTCTATAATTCTATTCCATTGCAATTTCATGTAGAGAGCAAGGCATTCATTGCTTTACAGAAGAATATTAAGACAGAAAACATTTTAAAAAATCCTTTTCAATTTAAAATGTCTAGATTTTCAGAGCTCCTTGAAGAAATAGCTAATTCTAAGGCTGAAGTGAGGGATATAGAAAACAAGCCTAGAAGCCATTTAGTGGTAGGAATTGAGAAAGTTCTCAAAAAAGAAAAATGAAACAAAAATGTTCAAAACCCACAATGACAGGTATATGTCAACAGGACACAGGAACCAATTGAAAGAGCTCTTAGTGAGCAAAGCTGGAATAATGTGAGCAAAAAACCACATGGTTCACTATTCTATTATAACCCAAGCTATTAAATAAGCATCCATGAGCTTGATTAAATAAATAAATAAATAAATAAATAAATGTGAGTGAATAGGTAAATCTGTGCAGAAGAAAATTTATATAGATATTCTAACAAAAGAGGTTTAGCATAGCTCCTCACTCCTTACAGGACTTCCTGTGCACAGTGACTTCTTTTTGAAGATTATTGTATGAAGGTGCCTGGGTGGTTCAGTCAGTTAAGTCTATGATTCTTGATTTTTGGCTCAGGTCACAATCTCTGGATTGTGAGATTGAGCCCCTTTGGGGGGGGCTGTTCATGCTCAGTGGGGAGCCTGCTTGAAATTTTCTCTCTCTCCCTCTGCCTCTCCCGCCCTGCTCTCTCTCTCTCCAAAATAAATAATTAAATCTTTTTTAAAAAAGATAACACTATGAAAATAAAGAAACATGAAGAAATCTAATAAGTATTACTCACCAAGGTGATTAAGATTAACATCCACAGTGACATCATGTTGATGTTTGTATACAGCAATAATCCTGGTCTCACAATCAATACAAATCAGACATATTTCAACTGAAGGACGTCCTATGAAATACCTTAATAAGACTCCATAAAACTGAAAAACTCATAAAAAACAAGGAAAATATACAACTATCATAACCAAGAGAAGCCTAAAAAATATGATGACTAAATGAAATGTTTTTTCCTGGATGAGATGTTGGAATGGAAAAATGTATGTGATAAAAACTAAATAAATATGAATAAATGTATTGATAAAAATGTTTCAGTATTGGTCTATGAGTTGTGATTAATTTTAACAACATGAGAAAGTGACTGTGGACTATATAGGAATTTCTGTATAGTGTGCTCACAATTTTTTCTGTAAATCTAAAGCTATTCTAAAATTTAAAAAATTAATTCAAACATCAGGTTTTCTACTATTAAACTAGACCCATTTTTCCAAACTAGGTGAGAAGAGAAATCATTAAGATTTCCTCTCCAATCAAGAGAGAGGACAACTTTAAAATTCTGGACTACTTAGGTACACCAGCCTTTGGCAAATCCACATCTCTGTCATCTTTGTATATGATTTTGCACTAAATGTACTAGAAAAAAATACAACAATACTGATAAATTTTATGTTAATATGTAATCAACATTGACTCCTTAATTCTCCATGCAATATTATCTTCCTTAAACCATTAAGTTTTTCTCTCCCTATGACTACATCTCACCTTCTTCTCCTCTCCCCTCAAATAATCTTTCCTTATTCTTTATCTTCACTGATGATCTTCCTTCTTATTTTACTAAAAATACCAAATTCATTAGAAGACAATTTCCATAAATTCCACAGAAAATCTATTCTCCTAACTGCATCAGCTTTTGAACTGTCAGCCCTTTCTTCTTTTGATTGGAATGAAATTTCTGCCTTTCCATTTTTGTCATAGATCCCTTTTCTCTTTGACCTATATAGAGATATGGCTCAAGTCAGACCAAAGTCTTTCCTGCATTATTGATGTTTGTTTACTGTCACAATTTCCTCATAAATACACCAACATACTTCTATCTTGGGTAAAAAATTGTTCCTCAATCCTGTTTTACTCTTTAGATATTGCACCAGTTTCGCTCTTTGCAGTTGAAAAATCCTTCGAAAGTGTTGTTATACTGCCTGTTTCCATTTTCCCTCCTCTCATTTTCACATAAACCTGTATGAGGCAAGCTATCATAGCCACAACTCTAGGAAAACTACTTTTGTCAAGGTCACCAATGGTTATTTTGCCCTGTTCATTTTACTTGACTGAGAATCCTCACTAAACAGTTGATTATCCTCCTTTTTCTTGAAATGCTTTCTTCATTCCTAGGATAGCACATTTTTTTCTGTAAACTTTTCCTCAGTCCGTTGTTCTGTTTCATCCTTATATCCCAGAACTACCAGGTTTATATCTCCTCAGTGTCAAGCCAGTGTATCTCTGTGATTTCATTTTACAATGAATCCTTTCATGATGTCTTCAGTTCTCATGGCTTTATAATCCGTAAATTCTTTATATGCTAATAATCCCCAAATGTATATCTGTCTCCAGACGTCTTCTCTGGTTTCTGGTCTCATACACCCAATAGCAGACTCAAAATCTTCTCTAGGATGTTTAATAGAGATCTTAAACTTAACTTATCCCAAACTGAGCTCTCATTTTTCTACAAAAACTCACTCTTGCAAGTTTTACTGATTTTTTGCTATTGGTCACTTTATTCTTCCAGCTCTTTAGGCTTTGGTTCTGAGAATCTTACTTCACTCTACTCTCTTTACATTACATCAAATTCTCTCTGCCTTATGTTTGGTGGTGGGAGGAGGGGAGAAAGAAATAAAACAGAAAAAAAACCTAGATTCAGAAAATTTCTTATCATCTCTACTACCTGGTACAAGCCACAATTCCCTTTCACCTAAAGCTTTGCAGCATCTTCTTATTTGTTTGCTTACCTTTTTTTTTTTTTGTCCACACGCAACTCAACATTTTGTACTGATAGAAACTTAATTATGTTATTATTCTGCCATAAATATGCCAGTGTCTTTCCCTATTGACATGGTCTTGTTCACACACCTACCAACCCAGATACTTCTTTTTGTCTGGTGTCAACTTCTCCATAAGGACTTCTATGTAGACCCTCTTTAAAATACCATTCCTCCATCCATCCTCCATAGTTTTCTCCTTGTCAGTTTTTTTTTTTTTTTCCTTTAGGACACGTCACCTAACTTATGTACTGTACTAATGTACTAGTAATGTACTAACTTATAATTATTTTTTTCTCTCCTGTTATCATCCTCCTCCCAAAACTAGAATATAAAAATTTAGGGGGTTAGAGATTTACTTTGATTGGTTTTAGTACCTTCTAAATACCCAGCTTTACAAATAGCACTTGACTAAAATAGTCACATGAAAAAAAATTATTGAATGTTAAGTGACAGGTGTCCATCTTAAATTAAGCCTTTGCTTATACACATTTCACTCCTTGTTTGTTTACATAAACTTAATCTCAGCATTAATTTCTCCTTGGTCAAACTCCTCTTTTGGTTTTGGAGTGCTTTTCAACAGATCTGAAATATTCTGCTTATAATTTCTCAAATTATAGTCTTAGAACTTGACAGAGTCACAAATTGTAGGCTGTATCAAACTACATCTTAAGAAATCTTATTGAAAAGTTTCCATTTGTTTAGTATTGCATTTGTAGAAGTTGGAATATTATAAGACATAAAACTGATAAAATTCTTCTAGATCTCTGAAGGCAATTGCCTTTTAAGGAAAATGTAATAAAAGAAGTTCTAAAGTCTTTTGCACGAGGGAGGATCATTAGAATATATTTCAGATCACTTGAAGTTTCTAAACTGAATAAATTATTTTGTATCTGCTGGAAAAACCAAGTTGTGCGAATAAACTAATGATGCTTTTGGATTCAAAATCATACCTCATATCATTTCAAATACTTTTTCATACAGACTATTTACTACATATGAAAATAAAAACATTGTTTATTGAATGATTATCAAATGGCTACAAAGTGTTAGCTCTCTCCAGATCTGCTATATGAGCACTGGTGAGTCATGCATATTTTTATACTTTTATACTTACTTATGAATTTTTTTAATAAAACACTATATTTGTATTCCCTTGATTGAAAAAATAATTAATATTATTTTGTTAATAATTATTTTATGACTAATAGTTACATAGGATAGCCTGACAGCAGCTCATTCATGGTGGCGCAGAGACCACAGTTGAATACATAGTAATACATAGTATTTCAAAGTTCCTCCTTTGAAAGAGAACTCTTACTGATCTCAGTTATTGTGTCATAAGGACTTTATTTCTTCATATCATCTCATTTTATAGATTACAGAGCTATTGGAAAAAGTGGCTGCTTAGATATAAATTTTATATTATTGAGCATTACAATATATTTTGGTTTCATGTGCTTGTGTTTTTCTTTGAATTTACATTTAACCTTTCTCTTACTTGTTCAACTACTATTTAAAAAATGATGGAAACATGTTTTAAAGGGTTCTGATTGGTGTTTTTTAAAAATTTTAGAAATGGTAAGAGTGAAAGAGAGAAATACAGGAATACTGCAATATGTTATCATATGGTAATAAAATGCAAACTTCTTGATTTTTTAGAACTTTCTTTAGATTTTAATTTCAAATTAAATTTGAGAAACCATACATTGATCTAGAGTAGTGTGTTATAGTCCATGGCTTTCTGGAGCTCCTAAATATATAATAATTTTCCTTCTAAATGCCTGATATTTCTTAAAACTTAGACTATAAACACTTTGAGGCTATGGTCTTTTGTTTATTTTTTTTTCATTCTGTATATAGAACTTAGACAGATGCCTGACAAATATTTGAACTCATTAAACATTTAGCTACTGAATACATAAATGAAGACTAATTTATAGACCCAACTAACAGTGTTTTATCAATAATATCAGCAATTACATTGCCATAATTATTCTATGTAATAAACATATTTCTATGTCTTCATCTGTTTAAGAATATGTCTATTTAATAAAGAACTGTTCCATTTTGTAAGGCATTTACATGTGTAGAAATATTTTTACATGTTGGTGCCAATATCGAAGTCAATAAGATTTTATCACGCATCTACAATGTGTCCAGTACAGAGGCTATTAACCTCGGTGATGTCTGCTTGACAATTCCCAGTGAGGTGAAGCAGAAAACTCAATATCTTGATAAGTAGAGCTATGTACTATCTAAACAAGGATGTTTCTTTACTCTGATAATCTGCTTATTCTTTATTTAGCAACATTTACTGATTGTCTACCATATACTAAGTACTATGTTGAGTGATACTTTATTTTATCTATTCTAATTTGTAGTGTTTTTCCCCCCCGAAACATATCACATGCACTAAACAAACATAAACTGCTGTCTAAATCAATCTTTCCACCTTTTCATTTATTGTATTTTCTTTATTGGACTAATAATTAGTAAATGACTACTGCTATATGTCAGACATTATTTTAAGCATCAGGGTTACACCAATAAGTAAAAGAAACTAAGACTTGCTGTAGAAATATATTTCATCCTAATAGAAAAAAATATATATATATATTAAACAACAAACACCATAAAGAGACAAATTGTAATAAGCTCAAGAAATAATAAATGTTTTAGAAAAAAAGGAGAAAGTCAGAACTTCTACTGCTGCTACTGGCAAGTTGAACAATGCTGAAGCACCCCTTCCATTGAGAACAACCAAAATATTTGGACAATATATTTGTTTAAAAATGGGTTCAAGACGTGTGAACACTAAATAAAGTAATGAAAAATTATGAGGCTAAAATGCAAGAGGAGAATCCAGAATAGGAGCTCAATACTTAGTTGAACATTTTTTTTTCTAAAAGTATCTAGAGGAGATAGCCAAGAAACTTGAGAAAACTTGAGAAAAATTTTTGTCAGTCTTGCAAGGTAGGTGAACAGAAACTGGGATTCAAGGCCTTCTTAGGAGAGGAACCTGCCTTAAAGCTCCAAAAACTTACAGCTAACATCACCTTTAATGGTAAGGAATTCAGTTTTCCCATTAAGGTCAGGTACAAGGCAAGGATGTCCCTTCTCACCACTCGTTTCAACATTAGATGATCCCATCCTCATGACTTAGTCTAAACCTAATTATTTTCCAAAGGCCCCACTTCCAAATACCATTACATTGGGAGTTCAGGCTTTGACATATAAATCTTGATGGGACGTAATATTCAGTCCATAACAGAGAGTAAATTAAATAGAATTTGCATAAAGCAATATCATATAATATGAACTTTAACTGAGGAAAATTAAAATAAATCTAAGTAAGATTTATAATAAAACAAAAATAATTAAGACTGTAATATTTATATAAGTATAGAGTCTAAAAACAGACCTATTCATATATAAATATAATACTTCACTGTAATATGGAAATGACAATGTAGAAAGTAGTCAATATCCACATAGGAAAATAAATTTATGACCCTAGATCATCTCGTACATAAAAATTAAGTCCATATAGATTTTAAATATAAATATAAAGGACATAACAGTAAAAATCTTATAAAATACAATCTTCAGGACTTTGGAATAGGATGAAATTTCCTAAACGGGGCACAAAAGCACTAAACATTAAAAAGTGGACATCATTAAAATTAAGAATACTTTTCCATTAAATAAGACACAACTGGGCACCTGGTGGCTCAGTGTTAAGCCTCTGCCTTCAGCTCAGGTCATGATCTCAAGGTCCTGGGATCAAGTCCCGCATTGGGCTCTCTGCTTGGCAGGGAACCTGCTTCTTCCTCTCTCTCTCTGCCTCTCTCTCTCTCTCTTCCTCTTCTTCCTGCCTCTCTGCCTACTTATGATCTCTCTCTGTCAAATAAATAAATAAAATCTTTAAAAAAAAGACACAACTAAGACACTGGAATGCAAACCATAGAAAGAAGATATTTGGAAAACTTAAGAATAACAGAAGTTTTATAGCTATAAAAATATCCAAATAAAAATTACAGACAGCCCTATACAGTGAAGGGTAATATTGGAAGAACCAATTCACAAAGGATAATGTGCAAATAACCAATAAAATTCATCAGCATCACATACTTAATTCCATAATGAGATACTACTTTATAAGAACAAGAATGAGTAAATTACAAAAAAAGAATAAACAAACTGATCATTTCCAAGTGCTGATGAGTATGCAGAGTAACGGGATCCCCTACTCCAGAAGTAGGAATATAATCTTTTACACAGGTTACCCTTATATACTGAAGTTGATTATAGAACAATCCTGTTATTGAGGAATTCCGTTCTTAGGTATATATTTTTAAAATATATGTATATTTGAACTCAGAAATGTGTAAACATTTTTATGGCAGTATATGTCTTAACAACCTCAAACTGGAAACAGTTGAAATGCCCATGAAGTGCAGACTGCATAGATAGATCCTGGTGTAGTCACACAATGAAAACCTATGCAGAAAAAAAAAAAAAAAAAAAGAACTCTGTATGCACAAAGGATGAATGAGTCAAATTGTTGAGAAAAAAAAACACACAACAAAACAGATCTCTATCCAAAAACCATACTATAATATTCTATTTATCTAAAAAACACAAACAGAAAAATTGAGCTATGGTTCTAAGTTCAAAATACTGGTACACGGGCCACCTGTGTGGCACAGTTGGTGAAGCGACTGCCATCAGCTCAGTTCATGATCCTGGAGTCCCGGGAACAAGTCCCACATCAGCCTTCCTGCTCAGCAGGGAGTCTGCTTTTCCCTCTGACCCTCTCCCCTCTCATGCTTTCCTCTCTCTCTCTGTCTCTCAAGTAAATAAATAAAATCTTTAAACTGGTACATTTAGGGAAGATGGCTAAATATTTAACAGATACAGAAGATTCTTTCCAAAAACAACAGAATTCACATTCTTCCCAAATGCACATGAAACATTTTCCAAGATAGACTGTGTTAGGCCACAAAACAAAACTTAGTAAATTTAAGAACATGGAAGAAATATCAAACATCTTTTCTGTCTACAATGGTATGAAACTAGAGATTAATTACACAAAGAAATTAGAAAATTAACAAATATGTGAAGATTAATCAACATGTTATTAAATTATCAATAGGTCAAAAAAGAAACCAGAAGAGAGATCAGAAAATGCCTTGAGACAAACAAAAATGGAATGTAACATACCAAAATTTATGGGTTGCTGCATAAGCAGTTCTAAGAGAAAAATTCATAGTAATAAATACCCACCTCAAGAAACAAGAAAAGTCTCAAATAAACAACTTAACTTTACACCTCAAGGAACTAGAGAAAAAAGAAAAAAAAATTAGAAGAAAGGGAATAATAAATATGAGGGCAGAAATGAATGAAATAGAGATTAAAATGACAATGAAAAAGATCAATGAAATTAAGAGACAATTCTTTGGAAAGATCAACAAAATTGACAAACTTTTAGCTAAACTTACCAAAAGAGAGAAGGAGGGGAGTTAAATAAATAAAATAAGAAATGAAAGAGATGTTAGAACTGATACCACAGAAATAAAAAAGTATCATGATAGACATTTAGGAGCATTATATGCTAACAAATTGAACAACATAGAAGATGTAGATAAATTCCTAGTAATATACAAACTACAAAGACTAGATTATGATGATATAGAAAACCCATACAGACCCTATACTAGCAATGAGATTTAATCAGTAATCAAAAACCTCTCAACAAACATAAATCCAGGTACACAGATGGCTTCACTGGTAAATCAACAAAACATTTACAGAAGGATTAATATAATCCTTCTCCAACTCTTCTAAAACTCTTCTAAAAAACAGAAGAGATGGAAACTCTTCCAAACATATTTTATGAGGTCAGCATTATCCAGCACTAAACCCAGACAAATATGCTACCAAGAAAATAATTATCCCTGATGAACATAAATGCAAACAACCTTAACAAAATATTAGCAAACTGAGTTTAACAAAACATTAAAAGGATCATATACTTTGATTATGTGGGATTTAATCCAGTGTGCAAGGATGGTTCAGCATCCACTAATCAATGTGATAACCTCATTAATAAAATTAAGGATAAAAATCACATGATACTCTCAATCGATGTAGAACAAATTCATTTGATAAAATTCAGCATCCATTTATGGCATATGCCCATGTTTTATTCAATGTTTTAATTAACATACTTTTAGAAATCTTAGCCCGAACAATTCATTGAGTAAAAGAAACAAAATGCATTTAAAATGGAAAAGAAGTAAAACTATCATTATTTGCAGATGGCACAATACTATACATAAAGAATCCCAAAGATTCTATCAAAAAAAAACTGTTAAAACTAATAAATAAGGGGCGCCTGGGTGGCTCAGTGGGTTAAGCCTCTGCCTTCAGCTCAGGTCATGATCTCAGGGTCCTGGGATCGAGCCCCGTATCGGGCTCTCTGCTTGGCAGGGAGCCTGCTTCCTCCCCTCTCTGGCTGCTGCTCTGCCTACTTGTAATCTCTCTCTCTCTCTCTCTCTCTCTGTAAAAAAAGAAAAAAAAAACTAATAAATAAGGATGTCTCAGTGGCTCTGTTGGTTAAGCATCCTACTCTTGATTTCAGCTCAGGTTTTGATCTCATGGTTGTGGGATCAAATCCCATGTAGGGCTCTGCATTCAGGGAGGAGTCTACTTTTCTACCTCTCCTTAAGCCCTTCCCCCTGCTCTCTCCCTTTCTGTCTCTCACACATAAATAAATCTTTAAAAAAAACTAATAATTGTATTGAATAAAGTTGCAGAATACAAATTCAATATACCATTACCAGTTGCTTTTCTTTACCCTAATAACAATTAGGGAAATTAGGAAAACAGTCCCATTTACAAGTGCATCAGAAAACACCTAGGAATAAACTTAAAAAGGATGTGAAAGAGATGTTTATTAAAAACTGTAAGACATTAACAGAAGACTGAAGAGGACACAAGAAAATGGAAAGAAATTTCATGTTCACAGATTGAAAGAATTGATATTGGTGATTGTAAGAAGTGGAGAAAGACAGTGGGAGAAATGAGTAAGCTTTTATTTTTTAGTTTAAATAAAGAAAAAATATTTAAATTTTCCTTGTTAATCTGTTTATTTGACTCAAAAGACTATTTTATCAAAAGTCTCATTATTATAACTTCTTTCATGATTAGAATATTTTCAACAGAACTATTACAGTAAAACATTACCTTGTACTAACATTAAAAGTTCTGTATTTGTTGCATAAGGAGGCATTAAGTGGTTGGCTTACTTTTTTTCATTTTGTTAATGTCAAATTTTAAAACTCATCTTTTATGTATGAGAAATATCAAAATTAGCTGTTAAAACCCCCGACTGAGCAAATCAGAGTTCTGGTTATGTTCATGCTTGTTGGCCCATTTAAAGAATATACTAGTAACATATAAATTTTAGGATTATTTGTTCCATTTCTTTGAAAAAAATGGATGGTATTTTGATAGAGATTGCATTAAATGTGTAGATTGCTTTAGGTAGCATAGACATTTTCACAATATTTATTCTTCCAATCCAGGAGCATGGAACATTTTTCCATTTCTTTGTGTCTTCCTCAATTTCTTTCATGAGTACTTTATAGTTTTCTTCATATAGAACCAGAAAAGACCTCGAATAGCCAAAGGAATATTGAAAAACAAAGCCAAAGTTGGTGACATCACAATTCCGGACTTCAAGCTCTATTACAAAGCTGTCATCATCAAGACAGCATGGTACTGGCACAAAAACAGACACATAGATCAATGGAACAGAATAGAGAGCCCAGAAATAGACACTCAACTCTATGGTCAACTAATCTTTGACAAAGCAGGAAAGAATGTCCAATGGAAAAAAGACAGCCTTTTCAATAAATGGTGCTGGGAAAATTGGACAGCCACATGCAGAAAAATGAAATTGGACCACTTCCTTACACCACACACGAAAATAGACTCCAAATGGATGAAGGACCTCAATGTGAGAAAGGAATCCATCAAAATCCTTGAGGAAAACGCAGGCAGCAACCTCTTTGACCTCAGCCACAGCAACATCTTCCTAGGAACATCAGCAAAGGCAAGGGAAGCAAGGGCAAAAATGAACTCTTGGGATTTCATCAAGATCAAAAGCTTTTGCACAGCAAAGGAAATAGTTAACAAAACCAAAAGACAACTGACAGAATGGGAGAAGATATTTGCAAATGACACATCAGATAAAGGGCTAGTATCCAAAATTTATAAGGAACTTAGCAAACTCAACACCCAAAGAACAAACAATCCAATCAAGAAATGGGCAGAGGCCATTAACAGACATTTCTGCAAAGAAGACATCCAGATGGCCAACAGACACATGAAAAAGTGCTCCACGTCACTCGGCATCAGGGAAATACAAATCAAAACCACAATGAGATATCACCTCACACCAGTCAGAATGGCTAAAATGAACAAGTCAGGAAAGGACAGATGCTGGCGAGGATGCGGAGAAAGGGGAACCCTCCTCCACTGTTGGTAGGAATGCAAGCTGGTGCAACCACTCTGGAAAACAGCATGGAGGTTCCTCAAAATGTTGAAAATAGAGCTACCCTATGACCCAGCAATTGCATTACTGGGTATTTACCCTAAAGATACAAACGCAGTGATCCAAAGAGGCACGTGTACCCGAATGTTTATAGCAACAATGTCTACAATAGCCAAACTATGGAAAGAACCTAGATGTCCATCAACAGGTGAATGGATAAAGAAGAGGTGGTATATATACACAATGGAATACTATGCAGCCATCAAAAGAAATGAAATCTTGCCATTTGCGACGACGTGGATGGAACTAGAGGGTATCATGCTTAGTGAAATAAGTCAATCGGAGAAAGACAACTATCATATGATCTCCCTGATATGAGGACATGGAGAAGCAACATGGGGGGTTAGGGGGATAGGAGAAGAATAAATGAAACAAGATGGGATTGGGAGGGAGACAAACGATAAATGACTCTTAATCTCACAAAACAAACTGGGGGTTGCTGAGGGGAGGTGGGGTTGGGAGAGGGGGAGGGAGTTATGGACATTGGGGAGGTATTTGCTATCGTGAGTGCTGTGAAGTATGTAAACCTGGCGATTCACAGACCTGTACCCCTGTGGATAAAAATACATTATATGTTTATAAAAAAAAGAAAATTGTAAGGGGAGGCAAAACATAAGAGACTATGGACTCTGAAAAACAACCTGTGGGTTTTGAAGGGGCGGGGGAGGGAGGTTGGGGGAACGTATTGCATGGAGCACTGGATGTTGTGCAAAAACAATGAATACTGTTATGATGAAAAAATTAAATAAATTTTAAAAAATAGTCATTTAAAAAAATAAATAAATTTATAAAAAAAAAGAATATACTAGTAACATATAAGCAAAAGCTACCACTTAATCTGTCCTGAACGTACTGAGCCATTGGATATCATTAAATTGCAATGTTACATAAATGTACTAACTGAAATAAGGAAGGGTAATTTAGAGCATAAACAATTGTCTTCCACTAGTTTTCATTTAAAATCTATTTCATAAATTTTAAATGCATGTGATGTATATACTTAAACTCTACAAAACAATAAAAAGTGAACATCTCTCTACTAACAGCCACTTCTATTAAATTCTTGCCTCTAGCAACACTTTTTTACTTTTTTTTTACTTTTTCTGCATTTTACTTCTGCTTTTTATGGTTTTTGGTCCCAAATATAATTTTCCCTTTTTTAACTTATATGATTTTAAAATATTTTATTCCCTGCTACTAAAGTTAAGGAATTTAATTCATTTAAGCTCTTTTCCTATATACTCACTCCCCATTTCCTGCTTCTCAATTGTTAGATCATTCACTCATTCATTCAGCACATGTGCCAGGTATGACTCTAAATTTTGGGGCCTCTTTTGTGAACAAAACAAATATTGTGCTCTACTGGATACTTCCATAGGTGAGAAAAAGATTAACCGAGTAATATGTAATATATGAGACACTGATGAGTGTTGTAAAAACAAAGAAGTGTATAGGCATAGAAGGTAGAGGCAATGTCTTTCTCTTTTAGTTAGGAAGGTAAGTGAAGACCTCCACTTGTATGGAAAAGTCAAACAAAGAATGAAAGGAGGAAGTAGCTCTTTGTGGATGAACATTCTAAACAGAGCATAGCTTATGGAAGCTTCTTTTCTGTGTTTGGGGGAAAGCAAGTAAGCCAGTGCAGCTGGGACAGCATGAGCAATGAGGAGAGTGGTAGTGTTGAGTAGAGAGTCAGGCAGAGGCCAAATTATTCAGAATCTTGAAACCATGGTGAGGACTATGGATTTGACTTTGACTGAAGTGGAAAGCCACTGAAAGATTTTAAATAGAAGTGGGATTTCCATTGTAAAAGATTTATTCTAGTAGGTTTCTTAAGAATAGATGGGGCAGGTTGGGATTGTGTGTGTGTGTGTGTGTGTGTGTGTTGGAATTATTGCAGTTTTCAGAGACAAAATGATGGTGGCTGAGAATAGAATGGTAACAAAGAAAGTGGCAAGAAGTGATCATTAGAAATCTTTTGCTGCCATTGGTGTTGTTTATGAGTTGTTTAAGAACCAGACTATCAATTTAAGTTGAATTACACACCACATGCACACACACCTGAAAGGGTCATATTAAATTGCATTCAGTTTGATATATATCTCAAAAATAGTTTAAGATTGGAAGACTGCATAATTCAACATCAGAGATATACAGATATTCAATTTGAGTCTTTCAAATTGCAATATTTTGTAATTTGAAATGCACAAGTCTGGAACATTTTTGTTAGATTTATTCCTAAGTAGTTGATAATGCTTTTGTCTTACTGTATTGTCTGTAACGTCCAGTTTAATAATAAAGGAAGTTAATTGTCATCTTAAGTATAGTGTTTTTTGAAGCCTGTTTTAATACTCTTTATGAGATTGTCAGATTAAGAAATTTCATGTTATCAAAAAAAAAGAAATTTTATGTCTCTGGTAGGGTGTAGTTATTTTTTAACTATTAATAGGTAATGAGTTTTCCTGAAGACATTCCTACATTTACCCACGATATCATATTCTTCTTTTTTCTGTTAATGTGATAGATTTGCTCAATTTCATAATATTAAGCCATTTTTGTATTTTTTTAAAAAAAACTTATTTGTCCATAGCCCCGGGAGGCGAACCATAAGAGACTATGGACTCTGAAAAACAACCTGAGGGTTTTGAAGGGTCAGGGGTGGGAGGTTGGGGGAACAGGTGGTGGGTAATGGGGAGGGCACGTTTTGCATGGAGCACTGGGTGTTGTGCAAAAAGAATGAATACTGTTACGCTGAAAAAATAAATAAAATGGAAAAAAAAAAAAAAACTTATTTGTCATGTATCATCCAGTCTATATATTGTCACATTTTATTTGCTTATATTTATTTAAGATTTTTGTGTCCATATTTATGAAAAAAAATTCTGTAACTTACCTTTATTGTAATATCTTTGTCAAGTTTTTAAGCTAATTTATATTGTTCTTATAAAAGATTTGGAATCGGTTCTGCTTTGAGATAGAGCTGGCATAATTTACTCATAGATATAAATGAAGTTATGAGACAATTTAGAGTTACAATAAATCCAAAATTTTCAGTATTTTAAAATGATTCAGATAAACTGGGGTGAGTTTTCTGAAATCCTCTTCTATGTTTTTCTCCTCCTTCAGTGAAATAAGGAGCAAGGTTATCAGCTAAGAGTGTCTGTGACAGTGTTACAGATGAAGGTGAGGAAGTATGGCATCATCACCTTGAAGATTGTGAGTTCATTGAGTAAAGAACTATGAAAGAATAATTATAGCGATGAACAGTGAAATCCAAAATGTGTAGGGGAGGAAAATCTTCAAGGTTAAAAAATATTCCTATGGAATATCTAAGCTAAGTTTAATTTAGAACAAAGAAGTGAAGTGAACATTGAAAATAGTTTTGGAATATAGGGGCTTTTGCTGACTATGAGTTAGTTAAACAGGCACAGTGAAAAACTTTGATACTTGGTTAGGAAGATAAAGGATTATTCTAAGGAGTGTTCAAAATCATACATCTGGATAATAAGGGATTACTTTAGAGTCTTGGATTCTGTGTTGATAGAGATTATCATAAATGTGAATCATCATGGGATTAGTCTTTATGGTCTCTTCAAGGAATAGAAATACTCAGTCTAAATTGCAGCTTCAATTTGGAGACTGATCTCTTTCTTCGGATTGATAAACTGGTTATTGTTGAAGGAATCAGTTTTGTCAGAAAACTAGGAAATCTATGCATCTTCTCTTTAACTTGAGATGGTTTCTTAGTACATTTGAATATAAAAATATTATGGAATAAGTGGCTTATGAAAAACAAAAATTCATTTCTCTTATTTCTAGATACTAAGAAGTTCAAGATCAAGTGCTAGAAACTTCCAGGTCTGGTAAGGGCCTGCTTCCTGGTTCATTGATTGCCATCTTTTCAGTGTAACCTCCCCTGGTGGAAGAGAGGAGGAATCTCTCTTGGAGCCTCTTTCATAAGGGTTCTGACCTTATGATCTAATCACCTCCTTAAAGGCACCACCTCCAAATTCCAGTACATTGGGGATTAGGTTTCAATATTTGGATCTTGTAGATTCACATTCAGTCTATGATATATGGGGATGTTGAGGAAATAGGAACACTTATCTTTGTAAGATAGAGAATTTCTGTAGCATTTTCCTAATATTGCTATGGTTAGTGTTTGAAGGCAAGGAATAAGTAGCCTAGTTAGAACCTCTCAGCATGCCTAGTTATATAATTTTTATTTATTCAAGTTGTCACATAAATTAACTTCAGGTGATGCAATAAATCTCTCATTCTTAATCCATTAACCTACACATCCACTGATTTCTGTCAGTCATACATTATTTTTGTTTAACCAATTTTTGTTTCATTTTGCTTTTGTAAAACACTTTTTTTAATGTTATCCTAATGTTGATCACTGTACATGCTGAAACTTTCTAAACAGTATTTAAGCTATTTCTATGTCAACATTGTTATGGTTAAACTCCAAAGTAAAGGAAATGTAATCATATGCCACCAAATCTGTGCTTCTTGGAAGTCTGTTTCAAGTATTTAGGACAAATAAAGTCTCATTGTTTATATTTTATAAATTAATTAGAATAAAGCCATTCTTCAGATTATTTCATAAGTAAAACAGTACTATATTAAGAAATTCTTCATTTCTGTGTAATATTTAATCATCTTTCTTTGACAAAAAATAGCAAAGAACTCCATATCATTTATATTTTATTTTTAATTATATAATAGGTGAAATGAATTATAAATAATTTTTAATACATTTCTTATAAAATTCTTTGACTTCTTTTTTAATTATTCCTGATTTAAAAAAGATTATATCACAATTTACAAATTGGAGATTTTTCAATTATATTTCTAGGATTTCCACTGTGGAATCTTATTTTTGTTATATTGTATCCCATTTTTAGTCTATTGAGAACATTCTATAGAAATCAAGCTCTACTTATTTTCTTAATCTTCACATGTCTATAAAAATGTTCATTGAATTGTTTCTTTCTCTTATTATTTATTTTGAAATCATGTTAGATTACAACTTTATATAACATAGAATTCCTAATTCAGAATATTCTTTCCTCAGAAATCTGAGGCATGGTTACTGTCTTTTTGTACCTTGCCATCCCAATGTGATACCAATCTTATTTCTTGTTAGGTAACAACTTCTCCTCCTTTTTCCTCCTCCTTCTCCTCATCCTTCTTCTTCTTCTCAATGAATTGACTTTTAAACTTTCACCAGGGTAGATGAAGGCGTTGGCTGCTCTTTTGTTTATTTGTCTTTTTATGGATATTTGATGTGTGCATATGAGTGTTTGGGTGTGTGTGTATATATATATATATAAGTAAGCGTGTTAGCTGAATTTGAGAGTTCAGAATTTAATTTAGGGCAAGTAATTTCAATAATCAAGAATTAAAATAACCTCTACTTTCAATTCTTTATCCAAGCAATATGAAATATTTAGTTTAAGCACTTAATTTGTGTATCTTTCATTGATATGAATTAATTGTTTGATGAATGTGCCAACTCATCCAGTCATTTTGGTTTTATATATGTGAGAAAGTGGTGTGAATGACTGGAAACAAAGGTCTGTTTTTTCTTTACAGACACAATGGTATTATATGCTTTGTCAATAGACTTACTGAAATAACAGTGAACATCAATTCTCTCTTTTGGAAACTAAACCTATCCAAGTTTACATTTATTTCCTATACTGCATTACAGCCTGGAAAATGAGCCTCAACACCTTTCCTTGCTATAAAGTTATACAAACAGTGTGAGGAAAAGGTTGTTCAGGATGTTGGGAGCCCTATCTGACAGCCTCCCACCTTATAGGGAGATTGCCTGCACTTCATGATGCTGTCCACTAACTGAGGAAGGATAAATCTGTAACAAGTTGAAAAAAAAATATGAAAATTAATATACTACAATCTCTGTAAGAGGTAAATAATCAAAATTAAGCCTTCATGGACTTATTACTATCTGATAAAAATAAAATTTTCATCATAGATAAAGGGGGTTAAAAAAAGGAAAGGAAAAAGTTATGAAAACTAAATGTGCATAGAATGATCTAACAGAAAAATAAATCCAAGGACTATGCTTTGTTTTGTCATTTTTTTTTAATAATACCTACTATGTTGGGAAAACTAAACTTCTTTATAAATCAATATTCAATTTAATCTTAAGAATTGTGAAAATAACTTGCAAGTATTTTCAAACTGATAACATAAGCTGATAAACTGATAATATCTTTATGTAAAATTTATAGATGTATATTTACATATCTACTCATATAGAACACATACATGTAGGCACATGCAAAAGGATCTTGTCTTCTTATTTCAATGACTCCAAGTTTTGTGGCTTCTACAGTGTATTTGGTATATCGGTAAACTTAAATCAATTATAGTTAATCCTACTAAAACATAATTTTTACTCTATTTATTCCTATGAATAGTGATATATAACATTTCTGTTACAATCAAAAGTGTGTGTTATAATATGTTCACTTGCCTCATTAATTGGGTCCTCCTATAAAAAACTGCTTTGACAATTTATAGGACTAGAGATAACAAATTAGTCCCTAAAAATTATATAAGAGATTAGATGTAATAAAAGTGGTATATAAAATTTACACTTTAACAAAGACAAAAACAAAAACATTAGGTCCATTCTCATGCAATTTTTAAAGATTCATCAATCCTAGTTGAGCCATTCTTTATTTTGTGTGTGTATGTGTGTGTATGTGTGTGTGTGAAAGAGAGATTGGTTGATATAATTAATAAATTCTACCCTATTGCTATATTAGTTTATTTCCTTCTTATAAAATTTTCTTGTCAGAAAGACAAGTGCAACTGAAAAATCATGAGTAGAGATATGTGTTGTCATTCGCTAAATAAATTGTATAAAATAATAGGTGTATATGTAGTCTTTATAAAAATGAACTACCACGTGACACAGTATTGGCATGCTATCACAGTAAAAGAAAATGATCAAAATGTCCTTTTATATTAACTTTAACTTTGTGAATAATCTCTTAAAGTGCAGAGGGGATTATATTTCTAATACCACACAATCTTTTCTAAAATCTTTTTCTTGTTGACTTCATTAAAAATGTAAACTCTGGAGTCAGATGTCTGCACTAATTTATTGTGATGATCATTTTGCAATATATACAAATACTTGATTATTATATTGTGCATCTGACACTAATATAAATGATTCTCCATGAAGAATTTTTTATTTCACCAAAGTAAGTAATTGTGAGTTTCTGTACTTTATACAATTTCTTTTGTGTATCCAATTTTTTACATCAAAAATAGGAATAAATGTATGTATTTTAGGATTGCCCTGAAAAGTAAATGGCTTCTAGCATGGAAAGTACTTCAAACCAAGACAAATAAGCATCCCATAGACATTGGTCACAATTATTTCTCAAATGCTATTGGTCACTATGACTTTTCACATCAGTCCAGGATAAACTTGATTTTTTCTCTCTTCCCTTATTCTCATTTTTCCATTTTTGAAAAATACATATTTTTTTCTTTTCTGTATATTCTTGCCTTCTCTATATCTGTATAATCTCACTGTGCCTATGTTCCCTCAACTCCCTCTCTGAACTTGCCCAGTAATTTCCCTTCTCTATAACTTAAAAGATTCTGCCAAATGGAAGTGTCAGGAATCTATCAGGCAAAGATTGATTTTTTTTTTTTAACTGGCAACTTCGGAGGCCAAGACTATGTATGACTATAACTAGAGAACTAAAAATTGTAGAGAAAGAGAGAACACCAATTTTCATTTAAGTAAATTATCAGTATGTTGAAAGTATCACATATCTTTGAGAATCGCATCAGGTTGAAGGACAGCTCTTCTTTTTGATCACTTTGCTGCATTGTGAATTTTTCCAAAGGTCACATATAAGCTAGATGTACAATTCATTCAATTTAATGTTCTTAAAATGTAAATAAATTGAGATTCTTTCCATTCTCTTAATTACTTATACAAGATGTCCTTATGTCTGGAATTTAAAAGGAAATGAAAGAAGTGGTTTTGAAATATAAGAAAATAATATTGTGAACCATGTAAGCAACTGAAATAAACTAGTTTATTACTGACACATCTTAGATATCATTTTTAAAAGATTATGGGGGAATTAAAGATAAACATATTGGGTTAAAGGGCTGCATTTAAAATGCGGAATGCATTACCATTTGAAGCACACTTATCTTTGCTCCAAATCCTTCCTATAACTATCAGAAGGTCTTAAAAATACATGATAACACTCAGAAATGCATTTATAATTTAAATTAACATAATCAGAACTTGAATTGGCAAATATTCAATTTTGCTTTTAAGAAATTTTAGTTATTAACTTTAACAGAGTTATAAAACTGTGGGACAATTTTCTATTTCAGGAAAAAAAATCAGGTAATCAGCTCCCAATTATCTGACTAAAGGATAAGTTACAAAGTCTTTTGCTTTCCTAATAAAACATTTCATATTTCAGGATAGTAATTTAGGTGAAAGTATAAAGACCTATAAGCAAAAGAAAATAGTCTCTAATACTGATCTTCCAAATTTAAAAGTATAACCTACCTAAGTTTTCCTTCTGTGTCTCTGTATCACTGTTTGGAAAACAAAGGATTTGGCTTAGTGATTCTGAAACTCCTCTTGAAAATAGGTAAGCCCTATTATAAGCTCAATTACCTCATTATCTTTGATGGTCCAGAGAAAATGTGATTAGCAAATATATTAAAGGTTTGAGTTGATTGTAGATTGGGTCTTTGATTAATTTCTCAAGTAGGCATATTATCTAGAACAGAGTAGAGTATGGTAAGGCCTGTGAAGCATAAGGAATGGGAAAGCTTTGAGTCATGCCTTTAAATGTATTTACAGATTATGTCAAGTGCTGAAGATCCCAGATAAGGAAGAAATAGTTTTCCTTAGGAATTTTAAAGATAGGTAGCCCCTTTCATCAGTCCTTTTTATGGCCACTTCATCACAATGGTTTGAGTTAGGAATATCTGTCATCCAAACATCTGTCATCTGTTTTCTGATTAGTCAAGAGGCTGAAATAATTTATTAAAGATAAACCCAAAACTAGTTTTGGTTATGACTTGGTTTAATCAAAATGATTTCCTGAAAAGTGTCAACATCCTTTTTTATTAAACTTTTTATCTTGAGACAATTTAAAATTTACAGGTGATGATGATATTGTTTGGAAATGTTCATGCATCATATAAAATGTGAACAAATATAGATGGAAAAACCCTCTCTGTAGTAATACTAAGATTTACATTTTGTTTAGGAGAGTAGATCAGTAAAAAATATCCAAGATCTTTCTTCACTTTTATTCACTGTTAACCATCCTGGAGAGATAAAGCACCTACCCATGAAAAAAAAATCAGAAATTGTTACTATTTTCAGGTGTCTTGACAAAAGTATAGAGAAGACACCAGATTTCTCAGATGGATGAGCTTGCCATGTCAATACAAATAATTTTGTACTTTGTTATTTTAAGACAAATTTATTGAAGACTTCCTGCCCACAACTTGACTTCTATAATAAGGATAGATAAGGCAGTTAGGAAATTTCCATTTGAGATAGAAGAATCTGTATGTCAGAAATTCTGTTAGATCAAGATCCTGATGAAAATGTAACTTAAAAACATAGGTTGACCAAAAAAATATCAGGACTATAGATAAGTACTTGAAGATTTAATAGACACTGAAACAATAATTGATTCAACCAAGGGGTAAGATATAGTATGTAAAAAATAGGATATAAATGTTACATTTTCTGCTACAAAAGGAATTAGAGGATACGTAAAGATTTAGAATCTTTTTGCCGTGATAAAGACAAACCTGATCTGAACTAAAGACAGTTAAGAATGAAGCCTTAGGGGGTGCCTGGGTGGCTCAGTCTTGTTAAGCATCTGCCTTTGGCTCAGGTCATGATCCCAGGGTCCTGGGATTGAACCCTGCATTGGGCTCCCTGCTCAGCGAGAAGCCTGCTTCCCCCTCTCCTTCTCCTCATACTTGTGTTCCATCTTTCACTGTCTCTCTCTGTCGCTGTCAAATAAATGAATAAAATCTTAAAAAAAAATGAAGTCTTAGGGTGGATTTCCTTCTTGCCTTGGCTAAAAAAAAAAAATGTGATAATGAAATAAACATACAAAGATTATGAAGAAAAGGGCATGAAGTTCCTTCCCATGACAAAACCATGTTGTTTTTAAAAAAGTGGAGAAAGGAGAGGGGGAAAAGTAGGAAGAAAATAGGACAAGAAAGAACATTAATAAAATAATAGTACTTGGAGTTCACAAGCACATTTATAGCTCTTAGCATTTGCGTTAGAGTTCTCCAGAGAAACAGAACAAATAGAGAGTGTGTGTGTGTGTGTGTGTGTGTGTGTGTGTGTGTATGTATGTATGTATAGAGAGAGACAGAGCAGAGAGAGAAAGAGAAAGAGACAGACAAAAAGGGATTGAAAAGGAGATTTATTTTAAATAGTTGTTCACATGATTATGAAGACTGGCAAGTCCAAAATATGCAGAGTAACCCAGCAGTCTAGAAACTTAGAATCCCAGGGAAGAACCAATGTTGTAGCTTAAGTCTGAAGGCTGTCTGGTGGAGAGTTCCCTCTTGGAGAAGTTAGTCTTTTGTTCTACTCAGGACTTCAACTTATTGGTTGAGGCCTACCCACATTATGGAAGACTATCTGCTTTACTCAAAGCCCACCAATTTAAATATTAACCTCACTCAAAAAACATTCTCTCAGAATATCTGGAATAATTTTTGATCACATATATGGCACAACACCCAGCAAAGTCAATTTGTAGAATTCACCATCACAGGATTGCTTGAAAGTGGACATATATTGGGCCCCTAGGTGGCTCAGTTGGTTAAGCATCAGACTCTTGATTTTGGCTGAGGTCATGATCTCAGGGTGGTGAGATCAAGTCCTGTGTCCAGGTTTGCACTAGGTGGTGAACCTGCTTAGGATTCTCTTCTCTCCCTCTCCTTTTGCTTCCCTTTCTCAGCATCCCTTGCACATGAGCATGCGCGTGTGCACGCTCTCTCTTTCTCTTTCTCTCTCTCTCTCAAAATAAATAAGTAAGTAAGTAAATAAATAAATAAATTAGACATATATTGGAAAAATCTGAGTTGATGGAATCATACTGTCCTGGCTTTGTCTTTTATAAACAATGAGACATCAAGTTACTCCACCTCTCTGTTTTTTTTTGTTTTGTTTTTTGTTTTTTTTTTCTGTTGATGGTGACAATAATCCCATTTCATAGTGTTCTAAGGACTGAATGCAGTGATCTTTATGTAGTCCCAGGCATGCAGTAAACAATCAATAGAAGCACCTCTCATTATATTATTAATATGTCTACAGTATTATCATTACTATTATATTGAAATTTGCCATTGCTTGAGTTAGGGTTTCTTGGATGGACATTGAAAATGAAGCATATATTTGAAAGATTTTCCAAAAGGAGAGATTAATTGATATTTTGAAAAGAAAAATATATTAAAGTTTGATTTTCAGGATCCATTTACCTAAATCAATCAAATTAATCTGAGCAAGGCCATGTATGTTATTTCCTTCTATGTGGACAGTGATAATGTGTGACTTCTGAGTAAAACATACTTGCTAGGCTTCTCTATCAATGAAAAAAACAAGTTTTGTCAGCTTGAGGAAATATCTAGGTATGAGTTTCAACTTAAAAATATTTATTTTAATAAACATATAATGTATTTTTATCCCCAGGGGTACAGGTCTGTGAATCGCCAGTTTACACACTTCACAGCACTCACGATAGCACATACCCTCCCCACTATGGACTCTGAAAAACAACCTGAGGGTTTTGAAGGGTCAGGGGTGAGAGGTTGGGGGAACAGGTGGTGGGTAATGGGGAGGGAACGTTTTGCATGGAGCACTGGGTGTTGTGCAAAAACAATGAATACTGTTACGCTGAAAAAATAAATAAAATGGAAAAAAAATAACAAACTAAAAAAAATGTTAAAAAAACAAGAAGCAAACAAAAAATGGGCAAATAAAAAATGGTTAACAATTAAAAAAAATTTATTTTATTAACATTGGGTGATAAAAACTTTATTTTTTAAAATATTTTACTCATTTATTTGTCAGAGAGACAGAGAGACAGAGAAAGATCACATGCAGGGAGAGAGACAGGCAGAGGGAGAAGTGGGGTCCTCACTGAGCAAGGAACCCCATGTGGGATTCAAACCCAGGACACGGGAATCATGATCCAACCTGAAAGCAGCTGCTTAACTGACTGAGCCACCCAGGTATCCCAGTGAAAAAAAAAACTTTAATATATGACCATGAATATGTGAACATTTTTGTTTTGTTTATGAGATCCTTTCTCTTTTGTGTGTTTTCTCTTTAGCTTCATAGCTTTTTCTTCCACCTTAGGTTTTTTAAAATGCATAAGAAATACTGTATTAAATATCAAAATGCAAATAAAATATGATCTTGAGTAGAGATCCAACTGTATATAAAATCTAAACTTATACACTATGTGTGTGTATGTGTGCATGCATCTGTTTCTGGGGAAGTCTAACTATTCTAGTAAGTCATTTGGCAGTATCTAATAAATATAGTACCAGAAATAACCCTGGCAGATGCTCATGAAAATATAACATTGTTTGTGGTAGTAAAGTTATGGAAACTGTTTAGGTGTTTATCACCAGTTGAATGAGTAAGTGAATGATGTTATATGGCAATAATTAGGTCAATGAAAATACAGGCATATACATTCATAAAACAATGCTTTGTATTTTTCAACTACCTCAAAAATGTAAATTTTAGAGACATCATACTCAATTGTATAAATTAGGATCATACAGCCTGGGATAGTTGACATTTTTGTTTTAATTATGGATACTTATATATAGAGAATAGAGATTACCCTTGTTAAATCTTGCTTACATCACATTTCATTATCAATACTACAAATACTACAAATACTACAAATACTACAAATATGGGTGAGATTTGATATTAACTACACCCTGTATAATTAGGAAAAAAAAGTTCATGTTTGCTCTTTGAAAATTTTGCTCATTTGAAATATAATTTCCAACACTTTTGTTAATACAAAATCACTTATTGAGAAAAGAAAAAAGAAGCCTGCAGTCAACTTTTAATTTTTAGCTTAATTATATATACTTATATATATTTGTATATATATATATGCTTACTTTTAATATACTTGTCTTTTACTTTCATTTTCTATATATTGTTTTTACTTTCAAAATAAAGATATAGATAACAAAGAGTCATATATCTCTATTTTGAAAGTAAAAAAAAAGAAAAATCAAGGGATATTATGCGAGATGGAGAACATTATAAGCCCAACAGATGCAAACTGTCTACTAAAAAAAAGAAGAAATTAAATAAAACAGAATATTATACAAATTATCAAGAAACCAAAGCTTCTAAATTTCTTATTTAGAAGTAAAGAAAATGAAGTCTCACTAAGGAGAAATTGCCAAGCATAAGAAGTACTTTGATTAAAAAAAAAAAAATTTCTAATGTTGATCTAACTGCCCTTTACCTGGCGAAAGCCTAGAATGACATGTACCACTTGTCCGAATTAAAGGGGAATTTCAGTGCATTTAATATTCTTAAAATTTATTATTATTATTATTTTTTAAAGATTTTATTTATTTATTTGACAGAGAGAGAGATCACAAGTATGCAGAGAGGCAGGCAGAGAGAGAGGAGGAAGCAGGCTCCCTGCGGAGCAGAGAGCCCGACGCGGGGCTCGATCCCAGGACCCTGAGATCATGACCCGAGCCGAAGGCAGCGGCTTAATCCACTGAGCCACCCAGGCGCCCCTAAAATTTATTATTAAATCCAGAGGACTTTGAGGGTATATGAAGCCATAAAGAGTCCTTTTAAGGTCTTATAGGAAATAATAGCTTAATTAATTTTGTAGAATGGTAATATTTGGCCAGTTATCAAGATTCTTTGGAACCTGATATTAAGGAGACCAAGCACATGAGTTCATCCTTCAAGAAACATGCAACTATATTCTGTGAGCTAAAGTGTTCCTAATCATACTTCAGGGCATTTCTCTGATCCGTGCCACTCATCTCAGAGGATTGAACAAGGGAATGTGAATGAATCACTGCTGTGGAAAATGAAAGATAATGGAGCCAGTAGCACCCTGGTGGCCATAATTATAAAGACAATGACTTACAAAAGAGGAAATGTTCAGCAATTTTTCAAAAGCTCATGTTTCTTTCTTTTTTAGTTTTGTGTGTGTGTGTGTGTGTGTGTGTGTGTGTGTGTGTGTTTCAGTTTGGTTCTGTTTCTGTGTGGAAGGTTTTTGTTTGTTCATTTTTTGCTATCCCACAGTCAAATCTGCCATGATCTGTCTATTTTATGTGCCTATATGTTCTAGAGGCAAATAGAATCTGTAGGGACAGACAGATAATTCACATTATTTGAATATTCTTTATGTCATCCTACTGTGAGGATTTCCAATACAAATTTAGTGAAGAGACATTGTTGCCTGAAATCTCCAGAGAAGCAAGACAGGGGGTCACAAAATAGTTATGATTCTTGTTAGATTACATTACTTAAATCACAAACCCACTTCTTTACTCATTTATATGATTAAAACTACTTTTTTGCCATTTTATTTGAGCTGAAATAACTGCAGTTTGAAAGACAAAATTAATTATTGCAAGTAATAAAAAATCTTATTAATTGTCTTTGGGTAGACAAACTCAATATTAATATATATTTCAAATTACATTACTAAGAATATGAATAAGAATTTATAGCAAAATGTGAAATGTGTGTTTCCTCACCCATAATGTATCTTATGTGATTCTGTAAGCATTATTATATGATTAAAGAAAAGTTACTTAAATTATTTGTTAAGATCAAGAAGTCACACACTTGTTATTCAGTCTTGTGGAAAAACAATAATATCAAAACTTGCATAACATCATATCATTAGACAGTGATGCATAATGTGATATAGAATATCAGTAACCAGAATCTGAAGATATCTTTCACCATGTTCCTAAGCTCTCTTTTTAATTATAATATTTCAAAATATTGAGATAAATGAGAGATATTATTTGTTTAGTAATTAGATGTCTTAGATAATCAAAGTTTTGCTCAAAGCCATTCCAGACACAGAACCATCAAACACCTTCTTAACGTGTTTTTGTATTTATCGAGAAGATTCAAGTCTTGTCATGGTCTGTTGAGCTGACTGACTTTAAATCTTGAAGCCTCATGGGTTTCCCTCTGGAAAGGAAAAAGAATGAATTCAGTACCGTACCTCCCTTGAAATCCAGCCCTTATGTCTAATAGCTTTAAAATTAGCAATAAGCCCAAAGGAGTCATTTAGTGCTGCTCTGAATGTTAAAGCATGAAAAGTCTTTTGATTTGAATCTTAGGAAGCTAAAAAAATTTGTTTTATCTTAATATGAATTCAAGACTTTATTTTTAATTTGACAAATGTGAAAAGCACAATGCCATTTCTTGTCAACTACTTCTTACAGATTAGGGATACCATAAGAAACAAATTTCCTCTGCCTGAAAAAGTCCTGAATGGCAGCTTATTTCTTATATATATACATATTTTTTTTTCTTTAATAAGAGCATGTGAAGCTGACTCAAATCAAGTAAGCTGTATCTATAAACACTCAAACTTGACCAGCTACATCTTGGATGCTCCAACTCCTATCCTGGTATTATAAACAGATCCTGACTTATTTCTGTGAATGACATGAACCTGAAGAATATTTTAAGGAAAATGGAAAGGCTATCACATTATTTAATGAGTGTTAGTTTCAATGCACTGAATGTAATATATCACATATGTATTTTGCTTATAATTCATAATAGTGAAGTATGTATAGTTTTCTCTATTTTATTAGCAAGGAAACTAAAATAAAGAAAGTTTAGTTTAACGTCCAGATACTTACAACAAATTTGAGCCTGATCCTCTATCCGTAAAATGAAATCATCTATATCTTCATCCTTGAATTATTATAAAGGTAAAATAAAATACCATGTATACATTACCTGGCATGTAGTAGACACTCAAAGTGAAGAGTATTTGTGTGATACTGTTATGGTGACCATAGTAGGTGGGGGTGCAGATTGGAATTAGAATCCCTGTAATTTTGAAATCCCTTTAATCTTCATGTAATATTTTTTGAGGAAATCTGAGTTTGGTATCTTCTGATTAATATGGAAATTATGTGTGAAGATTTATTTAAATTTTTCATAAGGTATAAGAACAGCACTTAAATGGAAATTGGGCTTATTTTAATACAGTTTTAGTTTATAGTATTGTCTTATTGAAAAGAAAGTTCAAAAAAGTTTTACAATTAATCTATAGTTAAAAATGCTTTTCCTGAATTTCAAAAAAAACCTGAAGATTGACTCTTAAACTACTGAGTATGGCCTAATGAATTCTTAGTGAATTACAAACTTTGCAAGTCAAAATGTGCTCTCATTCCTTTTATTTAATATCAACCATAATTAAATGTTCAAATCATGAATATTAAAAACATCTTTAAAAAGAAATGACTTTTCTAAAATAGAATACCTCTTGAATCATACTGATGACCCAAAATAGTCTATCTTTTTTTTTTTTTTTTAAGTGCAGGTTGATTGATTTCACTGACAAATAAAAATAACCACATGCTGATCTGAATAGGTAATGAACACAGGCATTTATTTAAGAAAGATCAACTGCCCTTTTTGTATACTAAGTTTCTGTGGATATGTGTTCTAATCGACATCATCCAACTTGTTACCTGCCTCTCCTTCCACCCTACCACCATTTGTTATTAAGCTTCATATACACACGTGGAATATTGATAAACTAAAGGGATTGTTCTGATTTCTTAATTTTTTCCTATGGAAGAGACAATTAAAAGTGATGTACAGAATTCCTTCTTACCTCTGAGTTATATACTTGAAATAGTCTCCTAATACTTTTTATATTAGTGTTCTCCAGAGAATGGAACCAATATTACATATGTATATAATAATGGTAGCTCATCCAATTGTGGAGACTCAGAAATCTTAAGACATGCAATAAGCCAACTGGAGACCTAGAACGAATGTGTCATTCCAGGCGAAGGCCAAACTGAGAACAAGACCTGTTGTAGTGCCAGTCTGAACACCAGTAGGCTTGCCACCAAGGAGGTGGTTTCCATCCCACTCCCAAGGCCAGTAAAGTTCAGAGTCTCCCCCCATGCAGTCAGGCAGGAGGAATTTCCTCTTATTAGTGCTTTTGGCTCTATTAGGTCTTCAGTTGTTTGGATAAGGCTCATTCACATTAGGGACTGACATCTGCTTTACTCGATCTATCTAATGAAGTGTTAATTTCATCCAGAAACACATTTGGTCAATGCGTTTGGTAATTTGGTCAAATGTCTAAGCACCCCAAGATCCAGTCAAGTTTACACATTAAGTTAATCAACACAATTTTAACAGTTTTTGACTAAACTTTTTATTTTGAGATTATTACAAATTTAAAATGCAATAGTAAGAAATAATACAGAGAAGGAGAACCTGAGTGGCTCAGTGAGTTAAGCATTTGACTCTCGATTTCAGTTCAGCTCTTAAACTTGGAGTCATGAGTTCAAGCCCCATGCCCTGCATGGAGAACACTTAATAATAATTATAATAACACAGAGAAATTCCAGAAATTTGCCCTTGCCCAGTTTCCTCTGGTGATAACATGTTGCAAAACTAAAGTGGAACATCACAACCAGGTTATTGACACATACAGTGAAGACAAACTGCATTTCCCTTCAAACAATAATCCCTCCGATTATAATTTTAAAGCACACCTACTTCCTTTCCTCCACCATACCTCCCAAATCTCTGTCAGTTGTTAATCTGTACCTATATATTTTTTAATTTATTCATTTTAAGAATGTTCTATGAATTGAATCATACAGTATGTAACCTTTTCTTTACCTCTCTCGCTAGCATCATTCTGGAAATTCAACTAGGTTTTTGCATGTATCAAGAGTTCATTCTTCATTCTTTTTTTTTTTTTTTTTTTTTTTTTTTGGCAGAGTATTATTTCTTGGTATGGATCCACCAAAGTGTATTCATCAATTGAAAGATAAAAGAATTATTTCAAGTTCTGTCTATTGCAAATAAAGTTGATATAAATATTGTAAACAAAAATTTTCATTTTTCTGGGATGCATTCTGGGAATGCAATCATTGGGACATATGGTAGTTGCTGGCATAGTGTTTTTTTGTTTTTGTTTTTGTGTGTTTTTAAGAAACTTTCAAATTGTTTTCCAGAGTGGTTGTGCCATTTTATATTTCCATCAACAACATATGAATTTCTGTATATCTTAACCAGCAAAACCTTAGTATGGGTTGGTTTGGGTTTACCCTATTTGGGATTTATTCAGTTTCCAGAATCTGTAGATTTATGTTTTCAAACTCAGTTTTCACCACAATTACTTTGATTACTTTTTTTCAGCTATGCTCCCTTTCTCCTCTCCTCTCCAATGACATGACTGTTGAATATTTTGTTATAGTCCCACAGGTCACCATAGCTGCGTTTTGTTTCAGTGTTTTGTTTTTATAATAGTCTATTTTCTTTCTGTTATTCAGGTTTGGTAATTTCTCTTATTTTATCTTTTATTTATCCTATTCTTTCCTATCCCCTCTGTTCTGCCCAATCAATGAACATTTTTTACTTTGGTTATTATATTTTTAAAATATAAAATTTTCATTAGTTATTTTTATCTTTTCTACTTCTTGTCTAAGACTTTGTACTTTTTTATTGAGACTTTGTTTGTTTGTTTGTTTTTTCATTTGTTTCAAATATATTTATATACATGATAATGGTGGCCTCATCACCACTAGGCAGTGGTGAAAATTCTTGCTTTCCACTTTCTAAACACCATCCCAATAGTATTAAAGGGGCACCTCATTTTAGTCTCTAAAGAATGAAAATCTAGGTTGTTCATTCATTCTTTGATGGTGTGTATGGGTATAGGATCATAGTTTTTCTGTGGTGTTTGGCTGGAGAAGAGCATTTATTGTCAAAAAATTTTCCCTTTCTAGGCTGCCCCTTTTCTGGTCATTTGGGTAGAGAGAGCAGGCTTTTGTTGGGCCTTAGTTTGGTCCATTCTTATTGGTGTTTATGAGTTTCTGCCTTCTTATGCTCCAAGTCTGGAATATTTTAGGCAAAAAGAAAACCCAGAGACTCATAACTATGTTTCTTCATAGATCATGAGGTTTCTAGTAGATCCGCATTCTTCTTTTCATCTTGCAGACTTTTATATTTTTAGTATTTGTTTTATATATAACCTCCATAGTTTTTGCTCTTCTTAGCAGAAGAAATATGGGAAAAGATTATATCTATTCCATCTTTCTGGGAGCAGCAGTCTGCCCTAATAGTCTTATTTTTAAAAAATTCTAAGATCAAATGATCAAATGATGAAATGAGATATTAATGTAAATAAGAATTAAATATTCTTAAAATCATCGAGTGTGTACTCTCTTCTCTTCTCTCTCTCTCTCTCTCTCTCTCTCTGTCAACTCCATTACTTGGAATATTTCATAGTTTCTGGCTCTGGATCTCTCTGGCTTTCCTTTGTCTGGTTTCAAAACAAAGTATATTTCAAAATGTCTTCCTATTTTTCAGTGCAACTTGAGGCTGCACAATATTTTTAAAGGAACAAGAACCTCAACACATTCTCTCCTTTTATTTTTCTCTCTCTTTCAACCCCTTCATTATCTCTGATTCACTAGTGATATGGATTTGTAAAATAAAGAATCTTAAGGGTAATTTTTTCACACTAGGATATAATGTTTGTTTAATTGTGTAGTTAATATCTCATTCTTTTTCAAAGAACAAAATTTTGAGGTATATTTGATAGTCTGAACATTTCCCTAACTCAAAAGTCAATCATATAGATTATAGATTATATGCCTCTCAAGAACTAAAGTTATCCTTCATTCACTATTTTGTCACCAGGTCCAATCAATGTGACTCATGCTCATTAGATGATGGTTGAGTCAGGAACTGAATATCAAGAAGTCAGCCAAGATCTGGTGGCAGAGTGTTCCAAATGCAAAATGTCAAGGACATTGATGAGCTAGAACCAAGTATGTAATATAAGGACAGAGAGGAAGAGATTGTAGGAGAAGAATTTAGAAATGAGCCCTGGAATTTCAGTATTTGCCAAAAATGCATTAAACAATAGTTCTCAAATTTATAAGAATAAACAAATTTACTAAGCAGTATCTAGAGAAATATGATTTATTTTTAAATCACTTTGTTAATGTAAGTAATAATAAGCTAAAATACAGAAGCAATCAGCCAACCCAAATTATATTGGTATGTATATGATCGAGTTTAAATATTCCATATTTGTTTTTCAATAATACTTAGGTCCTCTAATTATATTAATAACTTTTCCTAAAAGAATAATAATAAATATACACTTTGGAGTTCTTCCTTTCTCATTTCTTGTATGTTTTTATATAAATAAAAGGGATGCCCTGAGTCTTTTGGAGATGGAATGAGAGGGTGTTGACAATGGCTGGCATCATGGCCTGTATTATATCTCTTAGTGATCTGTTCCTTAGGTTGACTGGTGGGGATGGGGTGTGAGGTCACATTCTTATCTTTCTGCTGTGCCCTACACTTACTCCCCACAGTAGGGGAGTTGAGAGGAAACAGATTTCTGCCTGAGAGTCTGGCTGACCTGCTGTGGTTTTCCAAGGAACAAAAATAGGTGTTTGGTGTCACAGTGGTCATGAATATTTTTGTAAAATATTAATATGCTACTAAAACTAAATTGCACATTTGTAGTTTTTAATCTCAGTTGTAACTTGAAACTACCAACATTTCTCCCTGCCAGGCTCTGAGCTCTGCTGTTTCAGCCTTTGATATGCTCTAGTTGCAGACTCAATGCCTTGTTAACTTGGAAGTTTTAAAACCTTCTATGATCTTGTGATATATTTTATCAAAAAATGACACTTATGCCTCTGAATTAGCAACCTACTGGCACTCCTTCAAATTTCTTGAATGGCTGCTGGTAATTCTCACAATTGTAAACTATTTGGTGAAGACTTAGGTTGTTAATAGCTATCCTTTGACTACTTTTTGATTCCCCTTGATTTTTAAAGAATTTAGTTTCCTATATAACAACTAAGTTGGAACAAAGACTACCTAAAGGTGAGAAGTTTAATACATATTGTATAAAGTTTGACGGTCTCAGGTCCATAATACTGTTGAAGCTGAAAGTATTACAATTCTTTATGAGTGGGTTGGGGTCACTGATTGATGGAAGTTGATTGTTAGAGCTGTGCCCGTTCAGTTTCCCAGTTTCTGTTACTTATCTCATATCTTATTTTAGGTTATTTGTGGCCAGCAAGACTCCACTTAGAAAGCAAAAGATAAGAACGGCCCTATTATTTGCAGTGTTGAGCTAAATCAGAAATGAAAACATGTGTTCTTTGTCTTGTCTCATGTTGACATTCATGCTTTAATTCTCCTCAAAATAACTGGAACTTTAATGTCATTAGGTTCTGCTATGACACAACACTTTATGGGAACTTGTGTAAAGAAATAAACACCAGATCTCTTCAAAATGAGTGCAATGTATAAATAATTAGTTATAGGCTTAGCAATTAAAACTGCAGTCTTTGTATTTTCATTATCAGAAATTTTATCTCCTTGTGCTGTCTTTTTTTCTAATTTGGAAACACTGCTAACAAATCAGTGATTTTTAAATATGCTAGGGCCTCGAGAGATAAGAGAAATAAGATCTCACTTTAGAGAGAAGGGATCTAAATGAAAATGCTCAAGAAAGTAGTATCTATCACTATTTTCTGATGATCTAGAACCCAAGAAAATATCATTATCAGATTCTACCATTCCTTTGAATGTGAACTTGGAAATTGTTTTGTAACTTCCTGCTAACGCATTAGTGATCAAAACTTTGAAAATGCTAGTAAACTACAGTGTTCAGGCTGATTTTTACTATGAAATGTTTCACAGAAATATGCATCATGAAGAGGTTTGGTGATGACATACTTGAGGAAGAAAGGAGTGCTTCTGATCTCAAAGTCTGATAATGAAGATGAGAGATGGACATTGAGAAGGTTGACAAGTAGGCTCAAGATTAAGAGCTAGTATCACTGTACAATCATAAACAAATTATAATCCCACCTATAATGATAATTCATCTTCTTTGTATCAGCAAAGATAAACAAAAACTTAGAAAATATTTTTTGTATTCCTTGCTCACAATCCTTCGTATTTAATTTCTATCAATAGTTATAGAATCCTGCCATACAAGTTAAAATGTGCATATGTTTCTGGAATAAAAATGGGGAAACTCTAAGGATTGTTGATTGACAACCTCAACTTCTTTTTTCAAACAGAATAATTGGTGGCTTTAGAAAGAGGATTCAGAGCTTTGATCATCAGTTGAAATAAAGGTACCATACAGTCAATAAATAAATAAATAATTAACCAGAGATTAAATAGATCAGAATTATTTTGAATTATTTTAGGAAAATTTCTTTTGTTCTTATTTAAAGCACCTCCAAAGAAAGATACAAGATTTTCTAAGTAACACTATTTTCTAACATTGTCTATGCATCATTATTCTCCACAATTAATGAGAAGATTATTAGTTATAATTCATATATATTTAACTCAGGACAACAACAGAGTTTTAAAATACAGCTTCTAGGCTTATAATGGTGCTTTCCAATCAATGGTATGACTTGAAATGAGCATGAGATTTACATTTCAGCAGTCAGTACAAATATCTCCAGTGTTAGAGAAGCATTACAGAGACAGATTAAAGATAGTTTCAGTGAGAATCTCTGTGCCCACTTGGTTCAAGAAGAGTGGAGGTAACCACAAATAGGAACACGACAGGGATGTCCGTTATTGCCACTGCTATTCAACATAGTACTAGAAGTCTTAGCCTCAGCAATCAGACAAAAAAAAAAAAAAAAAGAAATTAAAGGCACCCAAATTGGGAAAGGAGAAGTCAAACTATCACCGTTTGCAGATGGTATGTTACTATATGTGGAAAACCCAAAAGATTCCACTCCAAAACTGCTAGAACCTGTACAGGAATTCAGTAAAGTGTCAGGATATAAAATCAATGCATAGAAATCAGTTGCATTTCTCTACACCAACAGCAAGACAGAAGAAAGAGAAATTAAGGAGTCAATCCCATTTATAGTTGCACCCAAAACCATAAGATACCTAGGAATAAACCTAACCAAAGAGGCAAAGAATCTATACTCAGAAAACTATAAAGTACTCATGAAAGAAACTGAGGAAGACACAAAGAAATGGAAAAATGTTCCATGCTCCTGGATTGGAAGAACAAATATTGTGAAAATGTCTATGCTAACTAAAGCATTCTACACATTTAATGCAATCCCTATAAAAAAACCATCAATTTTTTTCAAAGAAATGGAACAAATAATCCTAAAGTTTATATGGAACCAGAAAAGACCTCGAATAGGCAGAGGAATATTGAAAAAGAAAGCCAAAGTTGGTGGCATCACAATTCCAGACTTAAAGCTCTATTACAAGCTCTAGTGTCATCAAGACAGTATGGTGCTGGCACAAAAAGAGACACATAAATCAATGGAACAGAATAAGAGCCCAGAAATAGGCCCTCAACTCTATGGTCAACTAATCTTTGACAAAGCAGGAAGGAATGTCCAATGGAAAAAAGACAGCCTATTCAACAAATGGTGCTGGGAAAATTAGACAGCCACATGCAGAAAAATGAAATTGGACCATTTTCTTACACCACACATGAAAATAGACTCAAAATGGATGAAGGACCTCAATGTGAGAAAGGAATCCATCAAAATCCTTGAGGAGAACACAGGTAGCAACCTCTTCATCCTCAGCCATAGCAACTTCTTCCTAGGAACATCATCAAAGGCAAGGGAAGCAAGGGCAAAAATGAACTATTGGGATTTCATCAAGATCAAAAGCTTTTGCACAGAAAAGGAAACAGTTAACAAAACCAAAAGACAACTGACAGAATGGGAGAAAATATTTGCAAACAACATATCAGATAAAGGACTCATATCCAAAAATCTATAAAGGACTCAGCAAATGCAACACCCAAAGAACAAATAATCCTTTCAAGAAATGGGCAGAGGACATGAACAGACATTTCTGGAAAGAAGACATCCAGATGGCCAACAGACACATGAAAAAGTGCTCCACGTCACTCGGCATCAGGGAAATACAAATCAAAACCACAATGAGATACCACCTCACACCAGTCAGAATGGCTAAAATTAACAAGTCAGGGAATGACAGATGCTGGAGAGGATGCAGAGAAAGGGGAACTCTCCTACACTGTTGGTGGGAATGCAAGCTGGTGCAACCACTCTGGAAAACAGCATGGAGATTCCTCAAAAAACTGAAAATAGAGCTACCCTATGACCCAGCAATTGCACTACAGGGTTTTTACCCTAAAGATATAAATATAATGATCTGAAGGGACACATGCGCCCAAATGTTTATAGCAGCAATGTCCTCAATAGCCAAACTATGGAAAGAACCTAGATGTCCATCAACAGATGAATGAATAAAGAAGTGGTATATATATATACAATGGAATACTGTGTAGTTATCAAAAGAAATGAAATCTTGCCATTTCCAACGACATGGAGGGAACTGGAGAGTATTATGCTGAGTGAAATAAGTCAATCAGAGAAAGACAACGATCATATGATCTCCCTGATATGAGGAAGTGGAGATACAATGTGAGGAGTTTGGGGAGTAGGAAAGAATAAATGAAAGAAGATGGGAATCAGAGGGAGACAAACCATAAGAGACACTTAACCTCACAAAACAAACTGAGGTTTGCTGGGGGGAGGTGGGTCGGGAGAGGGTGGCGTGGTTATGGACATTGCGGAGGGTATGTGCTATGGTGGGTGCTGTGAAATGTGTAAACCTGGCAATTCACAGACCTGTACCCCTGGGGATAAAAATACATTATATACTTACTTAAAAAAACTAAAAATTAAAAAAAAAAAAAAAAACAAGAGTGGAGGTAGCCTTCCAATCCAATGCCATCTCAGGCTTGTGACACTGAGTATTTGGAATCATTTGGATGCCTTTTTGTTTTTTTCCAGGAATCATCTTTAAAAATGGGTTTCTTGAGTAGTTCTGCTACAATAATACTTCAAATATGAGTTTCAGAGAGAGACAACACAAAAAGAAGTTTGCATAAAAATGGAGAGATTTTATTTATACCCTCAATATCACAATGGAAAGATTCAATTTTCATTTCAAACTTTAAGAACATGTAAAATGTTGTTGTAATTTCTCTCTTGCCTCCAATAAATGTTACTTTGTAATCAGTTTCTCATCCTAACTTTCTTTACAATAAATGGCATTTATCACCTTATCAAAAAGGTTATAATAAGAATTACAACTGAATGCTAATAAAAAATTACTTCATGAAATGTAGGTTGTTCTTTAGAGGAGCAAACATTGTAGCTGTGGATGAGCTTTTAAGCTTATAAATTCAATTTAAATTGCAAATGCAAACTATCAGAAAGAAACACCTGTAAGTTTTCAATCAGGCATCCACTGATTTTTAACCAAATCAATAAATTGTAGCAGGACAATGTATTTGTACCAACCAATCAAAACAAATACGAACTATCTTCTTATTATCATAAAAGCAATAAAAAAGGCTTGCACAGCATCTTTCCCTTAATTTATCTTTCACTCTGCACCATAAAGATAACAAAGTGCTGCATTTTCAAAGAACATATTGTTTTACGCTGTATGTTTTTCATCACTGAAATCTAGAGAGCATTGTTTTTTAATTTGCTGATGTAATCCATCAATTAGAATTAGTTTAAATGTTGTGGGAGGGTAATGACAATGAGTATGAAAGAGAGGAGGAATGAATAGTATGAAATAATGGTACTTTTATGGCACTTCTCGTTGGATTCATTGCTGGGCTTATCTGATGAGTAAATAACTTATAGTTATGTCAAAGCTGGCAAAGGAGAATGTGGTTACAGTCATCTGATTAGAGACACTCATGTAAGAAAGATGGAATCATTGTCTGTGATTAACTGTTATTAAAGCCTTATCTATGAATATTATTTTTTTAAATTGCGGACACTGTCTTCAGTTTCTTAACCTCAATATCAACTAAGCAAAGTTGTTATTCCTGTCACTGCTAACAAACTAAATCACTTAGAAACATTCTTGGTGGTGAAATTTACATTTTCTCGCATGAGAAAAAAATCTTTACGTTTTCTTCCAACTTTAAGGCTCTATGATTCCAGTCATTCTAATGTGTAGTGATCCAGGTGACCAAAGTTCATTACATTCAAATCCTAACCACAGGTTGACTGCCCTGTGTGGTGTCATGAAGATGCAATGTTTATTACAAGGTAGATTGATCTGATTTCTGTGTATCTCTCTAAATTGTAAGCTCAGACAGCTGTCTTTGGTGGAGTTTGGAGTGAAGCTTAACACAATCAAATTTTAGATATTTTCCCTCTGACTTCTGTTCTGAACCAGAAAAGTTATCAGCAATAACTAATATAATAAAAATAATTCTTTCCTGCTACACATAACTGGTATACATGTGTGGGTGAGGGTAGTATGTCTTAGATACTTTGTCTCTAGGACATGAATTACTGAAAACTCAGTATCATTGTTGGGCAAGATAATGAAACTTGGTTTCGGAAAGGTAAGAAAAGATGAGAATAAAACCTGAAATGATTGGTCATCCTCTAGAGAGAGTCTACCCTAATATAAAATATATTTCTGTATAGAACCTCTCAGCTTGGCCAACAAATAGAACAGAAAGGAACCTGAGCAAAATCTTGTCTAAATTCAAAAAATAAAAATTAGATGCAAATGTTACTATTTTTCCATTTATTATGTCATAGCACAGGTCTTCTGTGAGCCACAAATAGTCTTTAATTCATAACCTGGAGAAAATAGCTTATAAATATAAATGAAATGACTATATGGTGGCATTTAACAAATTAAATCATTATTTTGCATTTTTACATAACATCAATAATATTTAAAATCTACTATGAATTGTGGCACTATTTCAGGAAAAAAATAGCAAAGTTTGCTATATTTTAAGGTCATCAGAAGAAAGAAAAAATATTTCTGTTTCAACCAAGTATGGCAGTATAATTAAGTCAGTGAGATTGAATTAAAACAGCTAAATTAACTTGAAGCCCTTTCTGCCATCCGCTGTATGTCTGCAATTTTTAATTAATGTTTAAAATGCAGTTTGCTTGTAGTTGATATTTAATTTATAGCTATAAACAAAATATGTAAGTTTATGGTAATTTGAATATTTTCCTCATGAAAGATTCTTTTGGACTTAAAATGATAGAAAATGAATACAAATACAATTTAGCTCTTTTGTAATTAAAATAAATGTTTCACTTTCTTGTTTTACTTTTAAGTAAATTAAAACTTAATATACCATAAACCCAAATAACTGGGGTATTAATTGTCTTTAAAATGTAGGGCGCCACAACCTATGGAGTCTGAGCTAAATGGTGGCCAATTTCCCAAGCATCAGTTTTGAAATTCTTTGGTACTTCCATATCATATTCCATAATCAATTATGAATAAAATGATGGGCCCTTAGGGGAATATAAATTCTTCAAGGTACATAGACTATACAATCTAGGCCTTGTTTCTTTGAAAAAAGTCTCTGAATTATTTAAATACTTATTACAAAAACTTCCTTGCAAGCAAAATATAATATTCAGTATTAAAATCTACACTTAGTTTATATATTTTAAAGGAAACATGATATCTCACTGTATCATAATTTTATACATATACACTAAATTTTTATATGTAGGAATAAAGAATGATGTTTGAAAGAAATAAATATAATCTGTCTGGAATTTTAATAAAATAGTTATAGAAAAATCAAATGCTCAAAATCAAACTGAGAAGTGAGCTTATGGTTATGTTATTGATTTACTGTGTTATTGGTATATGTGAAATATAAAATAAAAACATGTAGAAATCGTGTCTGAACTAATTAAGAGTCTTTGGAAAACACAAAGCAAACTCTCTTTCTATATTATATAAAATACGCAATTTTGCTGAAGCAATCCTGCAGTGAATGAGATAATATGCTTTAGGTAATGTTCTTTTTTTTTTTTTTTTTTTTTGATAGAGAAAGAGAGAGCATGTGCAAGAGAGTGAAAGTGGGTAGGTGGGGGAGAGGCAGAGGGAAAGGGAGAGAGAAAATCTCAAGCAGACTCTGCATGGAGCCCAACGTGGGGCTCTATTTCACCACCCTGATATCATGACCTGAGCCCCAGAGCCAAAATTTAGAGTCAGAAGCTTAACACAGTGAGTCACCCAGTTGACCTCCTCTTTTCTGAGATTTTGTTTTTAAGCAATCTCTATACCCAAAGTGGGCTTGAGCTTACAACCCTAAGATCACTGAACTAGTTAGGCTGTTATTTTTGTTTTTTAAAAAAATTTATAGTTTTCATTCACTCCTGGGCCTATTGAATAGCCATTGGACATATTAACTGATCTTAAATATGTGATTTTAGTGCAATTTTCAGCTAGTGTTTCCTGGGTTTAAGTATTTATCTATAAGTAAATATAAAAATATATCAAAAGATAGAATTGATAAATACAGTGTTTACTAAAGTGTACTTATATTAACTGCACATGAAGGATACCTGACAAAACAGGTGGGAGTGGGAATACTTGAAGTATGCTGATCAGCAGAAAAATTTCTGAGGAAGTAGCATTTGATCTGAATTCTTAAAACTGTGAGGGAGCAAACCAAGTGTACATCCAGGAAAAAGCAGAGGGAACAGCCAGTGTACAGGTTCAGAAACTTGAAAGGCCTTCAAATAATTAAAAAAACACAAAAACACAGGAGACCCACTGGAACCAATGAGCTAAAGACCAAGGAAGAATTTAGTTTGGAAGGTAGTCAAAGCCCTGTTCACAGAAGGCTCTGTAGGTCACAGAAGTTTGAATTTTTATTCAAATTGTAATGGGAAGAAATAAGAAATTTTAACCAGTTCTGTGATGGGTGGATGGGATGGAGGTGGCTGTCAGTAGTTTTGGAGTTATATTTTCAAACGAGCTACTAGACAATGAGTTGCAGTGAAGTTGCAGATGAAGCAAGAGCTATGCAACCCTAAGCCATGTGGAGTGACAGACCACAGAAATGGTTAGATAGCTTAAGATAGTTAATATTTTACTGAAAAATTCTATAATAATAATATTTTATAGCATTATGTGTGAGATCCCATTGTCAATACTTCTTCCCATGTATGAACTGAACATTTTTTATAATAGTCACATAAAATGTCCCAATTTTAACAGTTGAGGCAAGTAAAGCACAGAGAGATTAAGGAAATTGCCAGGGTTTATATAGCTAGGAGGTGGTGGAATCAGGAGCTGAACTTATAATACTTAATTTCAGATATAACTGTATGATATGATCTTTTAAAATTTATTTTCCTCCTAAGTATGTTAGATTCTAAAATATTGCTAAGCAAAGACTGGCTTTCCCCTTCCTTCCACATACAGCTGCTTAGTTTACAGTTCACTATTTCAGGTACTGGAGTAACTATATCACATGAAATGTAAGGACCATTAACTTTTTCTTTTCCCATATACACCACCAAAATTTGGGAACCAAAATTAAGCCAAAATTAAGAGCTCAATAAATACTGTTAACTGACTGGTTGAATATGCAGTCAACCAATCTACCTTAGAAGTGTCTTAGTGAAGTATAGAGATTTAGATGATTCAAAATAAAATTTAGATATTAGTGTTTTGATTGCTTTCCCTTTGATATTAAATGAGAAAGTTAACTGTATTTGGTTTATCATTTTATTTATAAACAATCTCTACAGATAAGAATATCCCAATTTTATAGATGAAAAAATAAAGAGCAGTCTAACCTACTTGAAGGTTTGAAGGCACCACACAGTTAAAAACAAAAGTAGGGGGCAACTATTGCCTCAGTCTGTTAAGCATCTGCCTTTGGCTCAGGTCATGATCTCAGGGTCCTGGGATGCCCTGTGTTGGGCTCCCTGTTCCATGGGAGCTTCTCTTTCTGCCTCTGCCCCTCCCACCATTTGTGCTCTCATGCTTTCAAGCTCTCTTTCAAAATAAATAAATAAATAAAATCTGTTAGATTTTATTTTAAGATTTTACAAAAAAGTAACAAGTGTGAGTGAGAGTATGAAGGTAAAGAAATTTTGCATATGTGGGCATGTGAATTTATACAATAATTTTGAAGAGAAGTTAGCAATAACTAAAAAGTTGAAAATATTCCTTCCTTAACAAACAATTCTACATGTACTAAATATATATATTTTGTGTGTCTGTGTATGTAGACATAAATATAATAAAAATATTCTAGAGAAAATAAGAACATAAAGAAGAGATACTCATTGTGGTATCATTGGCAATATATAAAAATTAGAAACAACTTAAATATGGGAATGATACAAAATTGTGATTAAATCATACAATGGAATAATTTATAATAGCTAAATGGATGTATTGATATATCTTTCCACATGGAATGAAGAATAGGGAATTAAATAAATTTATTATAAAAAGATCCATAAATTAAGAAAACCTGTATTAAATATTAATATATCCCCAAATAATAACACATATATACTACTACTAATAATAATATATGCTATTCAAAATAAAGTAAATGTAGAAAAAAATGAAAAGAAAGTATGGCTTCAATCCAAGGTAAAGGTGACCTCTGAGAAGAATGAAGGGGTTAACACTAAAGATATTTGTATATTTTATTTCTTCACAAAAAATAAAATAAAGTAAGTATGAGGAAAATATTAACATGTTAAAGAGTATGGATATATATATACATATATAAAAATACAAATTACATTATGAAGATTTACTGTTTGCAATATTTTGCAACTGAAAATATTACCACTTTTCCAAAGTTAACAGAAAATGTCAATTGATGACTTGATAGATTCAAAGGGTTGTGAACATGCATAACACTAAAATATGGTTTTGATTTGCTTTAATTTGTTTTTTCCTTTTAATAAAGTAGTATATATTTTTTATTTTATATGTATATTCATAGAAGCATGACTCAGAAATTCACATTAGGAAACATGTCCATACACTATATGTTAGACAATTTATAAGATCTCTTTAAGGAGAAAATTATATTCATGAAAGGAGTTATCTGAAGTATTTAGCTAGTCTTAAAAGTCTATGATGCCGTAATTACCCTCCCATGCAAGAACTCCAGAATGGTCATGTCAGTATCATAACTTCCATATAAAGTAGATATTATTGTTAGCAATACAGGTAAAAATTCAAGGTTTAAGAGATTAAATAATTTGACCAAGTTCACAAATCTAGGAAGCTCCAGAGTGGTTTCCAACCTATACCCATCTGATTCTAGAATCATCATCTTTAGCAACCATATCACAATGCCACACAAGCAGAAGCCTGCTGAAATTGTCTGGTTCACTCAGATGTGTGCAATTAATATATCATCAAAGCATATTCTTTGGCCATCTGTGTCCAGTACAACTCAAATCCTGGTTCATGTCCACTAACTTAGTAACCCATTCAAAGAAAGTGGCCAAAGCAATTTTATCTTTTCTTAAATATGAGATTAGTGCCAATGAAAACTTAATTTTGAAAGGAAATGAAAACTAAGTAATACTTCTGTACCATAGGATTTAATTAATATTCACATGATACCCATTTTTAAATTGAGAAACGAAGTGGAAGAGAATATCTCAATGTAATTAGCATTTAAAAATATGCTTTTTATTTATATCTGAATAGTTACAAGATTTAAAAATGTTGATATTGCTTATAGTACAATCCATCTTTAAAATGCAGCTCTTTACATTGTACTATTGTATTAGAGATATTTTAAGGAAGATCAAAGAAAATGAACAGAGGCTAAAAGTTTATACAAAAATAAAGTTTATCAGATGGAAGATGTATGTACATATATGCATGTATTTATGCATGATAAGAAGCTATAACATTCTAATGTCATTTTCATTATTCATTAAAAGCCTGAGAGTATAGGAATAAATCATTATTTGTCATAATTTACTGTACTATTTCATATATAAATATAAATAATGCTGAATTGTAATTAACATCCCATTTATATTTATAGACAATATAATAAATTGAATATCATAACTAAAATGAAAATATTACATATATATCTGAAGTATGTTATATTTAGATTCTTACAAAAGTAATTACATTTTTTAGAAAATAATGCTTTCTTATAGCTATATAAAATAATAATTTGAAGATAATTTAACATTTATACTATTGTTAAATATATAATATGATAAATTTATACTGCTTCCCTGAAGTTGAGCTGTTCTGTTGGTTTTTCTTTATATTTATTTTTAGACCTTTTTTTCCATCAGAAAGAGATTTGTGGTGAAGCATTATTTATTTCCTCTTGTTTGGCAGTTCAATTTACAGGTAGAACACTTAGATTGGCACATTTCTCTTTCTTTCCCTTGTTCTCATTAGCAGGGAGTCTTAATCTCCCCTTTCCTGTGCCTTTCTGAATAATCACACTGTATCACTATCCCAGTGGGATCTAAACAAAGATTGAGTAGAAAATTAGGATCACAACCAAGCAGGTTTAAGAATAAGGTCATAATAATGAAAAATCAATAGAACATACAATGAGGCATTTTAAAATCAGTTTGATGCTTGTTTGTGTGTTGTTTATGTTACAATTTCCATGATTCCACTACTTTTCAGTTGAAATCTATGACAGTATAGTCCATTTTCCCTCACTATAAAACATACCATACTGGGCTCTATATACCCTCCAAAATTGATTTCAGTCCTCCTGAACCTGGTGAGTAAGGACTCCTACGGTGCTTATTAAGTGAATCTATTTATGTACAAAGAACTGTGGTGACCTGCTCTAAGTTATGTAATTACTTTTCATTCTTCTTGCCCTTATTCAGATAGGCATGGGTACAATAATGTAGGGAAGATGAGTTTTCTTCATCATAGTTAGGCTGACATTAAAATGCCTTGGAGATTTCAGTGCAGCCATGTGGTGTGACAGATGATATACCTGAGTAATGACTTCCTGACCCACTGCCAGACTAAGTATTGGTATTTTATAGGAGGTGCCCAGCTAGATGTGAGAGAAGGAACAGAGGAGTTTAGAGAGAGTGAGAAGTGCAGCACTGTGCAAGCATTTCCACTTAGTCATCCAGGAAGGCAAGCATTGTTTTATAACCCATGTTGAATTATGCAAAGCCTTCCATGAAAATCAAAACAAAGTTTTAGTTGATAAAGTGACTGTTGATCTAGCATTTAAGTTTTAAAGACTACAGATATAATAAGAATGTCAAGTAGGGACATGGAAACCAGACAGTGAGGAACAAGAGCACTGGGGTTGCAGAAGAGAGGTCACAGAATTTGAAGCAAGAAAAATACAGTTTTGATTATGATCAAGTATTGGCAAGCAATGATTAATGGTTGTTTTCAGTTCTTCGGGATGGACAGTAAAGTCTTAGCAAATTGAACTCATTAATATTTGAGTAAATATTTGGCAATATGGTAAGCAGTGAACTAAGTATTTTACTTGAATTATTTTATTTTATATTCAGAATAATCCTATAGTGGAATATAGGATTTCTAGTTAAAAAAAAATTGAGGGGCACCTTGGTGGCTCAGTGAGTTAAAGCCTTTGCCTTTAGCTCAGGTCATAATTCCAGGGTCCTGGGATGGAGCCCCGCATGGGGCTCTCTGCTCAGTGGGGAGTCTGCTTCTCCCTCTCTCTCTGCCTGCCTCTTTGCCTACTTGTGATCTCTGTCAAATAAATAAATGAAATCTTTAAAAAAAATTGAAACATACCAGAGAAACAAATTAAAAAAAGCAAAACTAATAAATGGTTGAGTCACAAACCTTTCTCAAAGTCATTAAATCATATTGCCTAAAAATTTAGTAGAGTTGAATCAAATCCCTCTCAATTTACTGTGTGACTTGAATGGTAAATAATATATAGTCCTAACTGGAGGGTAAGGGTACAGTTCTTCTTAGCCATATATTTGTCATCTAGATGAAATTCTAAGTTTAAAGAACTCCTCAGATTTTGTTTTATATCTATGTATCTATTAATATTTACAACTTGGCTAGATTTACTTTACCTGGAAATAAGAGCCAAAATTCTATGGCCCACAGTGGGAAAACCTGGCAAATAGACCTATCCTCTTATATTTTTATTCATTTGCTCATTCATTTAAGAAACAGGCTAATGATACAAAATACTGTGAACCATAAAAGCATGGTTCCTCTTTTTATGGATATTGCAGAATTTTGAATTAATGAAAATTAATTACATCTGGGTGTTCAGTTAACCTTACTAGTACATTACCATCTTCAATCAGATTGAAACCACAATTCCTTCAAAACAAATTCTTATTTTATATTTAACAGATTTATCAGTGCACATAGAGGAACCAAGTATGCAGAGATTGTAGGTTCAGAGAAAAACTATCAATATTACTGAAGGGAAAACCCAAAGTTATAACTTACTACCAATGAAATTCACTACAACCATAGATTGCATTATTGCATTGTAATATATAAACATGGGGGAGACACTGAAGGATCTCAGACTGAAGGGCTGAGAACTTTCCACTGTGGTCCTCTCATGTCTTTATGCCCTGCAGCTGTTCCTCTCTACTCACATTTACTTCTGACATTTTGTCTCTAACTATCTCTTGCCATTTATCTGGATAAAATCCAGTCTGTCCAAACAATGAATTGTACTTGCCAGAAAACATCTCTATTTCCCAAACTGGCTAAATTTTGGCTGAATTTTGAATCTCCTGCTAAAGCCCTATACAATATTCTGCCCTCAAGCCCTAAGTTAGAAGTTTCCTTGGGAACCTTCTCATTCCAACTTTAAAAAAAAAAAAACAAAAAAACATTCTGGTTGGTTTTCTGCTAGGATACTCAGGGAGTCTTGTACATTGCCTTAAAAACAAAAAGAAAACGATCTAAAATATTCATTGCTAACTGTTGTTAATGACTAGGACTCAGACTTATACTCTTGTGATAGCTTGGGCTTTTTGCTCCCCTTCTCTTCTTATGTCTCCCCACAGCATTTTGAGCAGTTTTTCTCAACCAAAAGGTCATTTGCTGATGTCTGGAGATACTTTGTGATGTCATATCTAGAAAGGGGGAATGCTACTGGCACCTGAGGATAGACTCCAAAGACACTGCTAAACATCCTATAATGCACAGGACAGCTACCCATAGCAAAGAATTATCTAGTCCAAAATGTCAATAGTGATGTTGAGACATTTGAGTTACAGGAAGAAGTTCAGTTACTGTGTAAGATATGCAGTTTTTAACAAATATTGAAAGCCAAAGGAGTTAAAAAATTCTATTTAGGATATAAAATTTATCTAAAGGTGGTTTGGTGTCCAAACTTCCTTTTCCACCATAGTAAAATATAGTCAATTTTTAAAAGACTGCATTTTAAAATAGATTCCTAGCATCTAAAAAAAAAATTTAACCTTCTCAAAACTCTTACATATTTCTATTCCGTTTATCATGTCTCTATAATTAACTCCATTTTTTCCAAATATGCAATGAGATTGACACTAATAGTGTGACTTATTTATACTGATTAAATTGTCTCCTAATTATAAAAGGCTAAAAATAGAACTAAAATTCATTTTGCATAAAGATTTTTAAACAACAAAACTGATTTTCTTGTTTAATTTTAAAATGATTACTTTTCCTTTTGATTGTATATGTATATTTAAATGTTTAAAATTGTTTATATTAATATGTATTAATATTAGACCCTTAAGAAGACAATCTTTAATTTAATATATGTTAAGGTTTTAATTCACTACTTCTGGCATCAATATTCATGTTTCTGACTATAAAAAGCACAATTGACAATTATACTTTTTTAATTTTCCACTCATGGATGTTTATTTATTTATTTATTTTAAGATTTTTATTTATTTATTAGAGAGAGAGAGATAGCAAGAGAGAGTACAAGCAGTGGGGAGAGGGAGAAGCATGTTCCCCGCTGGGCAGGGAGCCTAATGTGGGAATCGATCCTAGGACTCCAAAATCATGATCTGAACCTTAGTCAGATGCCCAACTGACTGAGCCACCCAGGCATCTCAATAACTCATGGAGATTTAAAAACAAATTTGACATAGTTTTAAAATGTGTAAATTATGCATATCTAAAAGTTGTATCAACACAAAAGAGACAGAATATTTTAAACTAAAATTTTATGTTTAAATTAAAAAAAAATTCCACACTGGTTTAAAGCAATATGCATTATACATAAAATTTGGTCAAAGTCAAGAATGACAAGGCAAGATGTTTAAAAAATTAGAACTTTTCTACAGAATATAATCCTAGTTCTAGACTTTAATAAAAACTAAGTTGTTAGTCTAGTCATTCATTTTTCTCTGTAGTTATGATTTTTTCACTAAATGGGCTAGTCCAACAAATATTTATTTAATATAAGAAGTTTCTTTTTTTTTTGACTTTTTTTTAAATTTATTTATTTTTTCAGTGTAACAGTATTCATTGTTTTTGCACAACACCCAGTGCTCCATGCAATACGTGCCCTCCCTATTACCCACCACCTGTTCCCCCAACCTCCCACCCCTGACCCTTCCAAACCCTCAGGTTGTTTTTCAGAGTCCATAGTCGCTTATGGTTTGCCTCCCCTTCCAAATTTTTTTTTTATAAACATATAATGTATTTTTATCCCCAGGGGTACAGGTCTGTGAATCGCCAGGTTTACACACTTCACAGCACTCACCATAGCACATACCCTCCCCAATGTCCATAACCCCCTCCCCCTCTCCCAACCCCACCTCCCCCCAGCAACCCCCAGTTTGTTTTGTGAGATTAAGAGTCACTTATGGTTTGTCTCCATCCCAATCCCATCTTGTTTCATTTATTCTTCTCCTATCCCCCTAACTCCCCATGATATGATGATATCAGGGAGATCATATGATAGTTGTCTTTCTCCGATTGACTTATTTCACTAAGCATGATACCTTCTAGTTCCATCCACGTCATCGCAAATGGCAAGATTTCATTTCTTTTGATGGCTGCATAGTATTCCATTGTGTATATATACCACCTCTTCTTTATCCATTCATCTGTTGATGGACATCTAGGTTCTTTCCATAGTTTGGCTATTGTAGACATTGCTGCTATAAACATTAGGGTACACGTGCCCCTTCGGATCACTATGTTTGTATCTTTAGGGTAAATACCCAGTAGTGCAATTGCTGGGTCATAGGGTAGTTCTATTTTCAACATTTTGAGGAACCTCCATGCTATAAGAAGTTTCTAAACCAGAATGAACCAAAATTCCTCCAATCTAATATTGCAAAATATTCCTTCAAAAGATTGTATGTGTGTGTATAACCTTGATCTGAAAACAGGGCAGATAAATGTATATGTGTGCATATATCCTCTTAATATCCATCATTGTCATATTGCAGGATGACCTTATAGCAACCTGAAAAGGGGTGGAATGGTGGAGCAGGAATAGGAACAGGACAGTACTCTTAGAGAAAAACAGAATATGAGAAATTAAGTAGTTTCAATATCCACATTTAAAATTCATTTATAATTCTTAAACTGAGTCCCTTCAATATGACAGATGAGTGACGTGGATCCTGGTATTTCCCTAACATTGTTCAAAATTCTGTGAAAATGTCACTCTATCAGTCACACCTCTTGGATAGTGTTTACCAAGGGCAGAAGAGTGATAAGAACCAATCCATGCTACAGGCAATAAGGGGTATCTATTATCTATGAAAAATCTTGAGATTTTAAAACAATAATAAAGCCAACCAAAGATTTGGTCTGCTTTTTATTATCACCACGTCTGGCACTTCTGAATAACATGATAAAATATTTCTCCCCTGGAAACAGATTTTTGTCACTGTTAGCCATTCCTCTTGGTTGGTCATTGTTCAAGGACAACTTCCCTAACCACCACAGAATTAAGCCAGATACTCTTATCATCCATTTCCATAGAATCCCAACTTTATGTTAGTGTTTCTCACAATTAAAATAAGTAATTATTTAATTGATCAATCATATGACAACTTTTCCCCTTTTACATTGTAATCTTTAGTAAAGTAAAGCCTTTTTCATATTTTCCAGTCTATCCAACATACCCTACTATATAGATCTTAGAAAACACATGTATGAATGATGTTGATGAAGAATGAATGAATAAAACAAAATCCCTAATTTAAAGATTCCTAAAATTTTTCAAGAATTGTATCTAGACTTTAAAAATTTTAAAACATAACTATCATTTATCTAGGCATCTCCAATGATTGGATAAGTTATTCTCAATAAACCTTTGTTTAACTTAGACACTGTCAAATGAATGTGACCAAGATACAAAGATCTTTATGCTTTTTCCTGTAACAGAAAATGAGTTAACCTGACCACTGTCTTTTTAAAAAATTCTTCTATTAAAGATATCAAAGTAAAATTACTTTAGTAATATTGCTTGATAAACTTATTGTGTCATATTTTTAAGAATAGTTTAAAAGATTTTATCTATTTATTTATTTGAGCGAAAGAGAGAGAGCCCAAGTGGGTGGAGGGGTAAGAGGGAGAAGCAGACTCCCCACTGAACAGGGAGCCCAACCTGGCATTTGATCCCAAGTCCCTGGGATCATGACCTGAGCCTAAGGAAGACACCTAACCAACTGAGCCACCCACGCATTCCAAGAATTTCTTTTACTCATATCTTATCTTATTAAATTTTAAATGATCCATTGCTAACACATCACTGCTGCATCTTTAATGTCATCCTTGCTGAATTACAATCAGCTATACTCTCAGTTTATCAGGTACTACATCTTCAATCCCAAATAAAAGATACCAGTGATCTTTAATATATATTTTTCATATAATGGCAAGTTCTCAAGTATGGGAGGTGGCAAGGTTGATAACATTATATATAGTGTCCAGAGGCTTAACATTTCTCTGATCAGGTTTCTTTTCTTCATCATTACAAGATGGCTATAGCATTTTCCAACATCACTTCACAGCAATCTTCACAAGGAAATTTTCTCAGAATCCTCAAAGCCAACTTCCCTTTTAGTCTTATTGGCCAGAACTAGGTCCCACGTCCACCCCTAAGCCAATCCTTGACAAAGAAAAATGCCATCATTGTCACTGTAACTGGCCAAGGCTAATCAGGATCTCTTTAGAGTTAGGATTAGCAACCACCTACTCCTAAGCCATGTGGGAAATAAATATATTTCTTTTTTTTTAAAGATTTTATTTATTTATTTGACAGAGAGAGAGATCACAAGTAGGCAGAGAGGCAGGCAGAGAGAGAGGAGGAAGCAGGCTCCCTGCGGAGCAGAGAGCCCGACGCGGGGCTCGATCCCAGGACCCTGAGATCATGACCCGAGCCGAAGGCAGCGGCTTAATCCACTGAGCCACCCAGGCGCCCCAATAAATATATTTCTGAAAGAAATATTTTTTTAGCAAGATAGAAAAGTTGAGGGCCCTCAAAAGTCGCCATTAAAAGTATCTGTCATCCTAAGTATCTTGAAAATTATTGTTACTGAACAAATTATGAAAGAACTTAGAGACCATTATTTATACATTATAAATCAATGATAAAAATCTTTATTTGCATTTGATTTTTGAATTTTAGAATAGTAACCTTATTTTCACTATTTTGTTGATATTGTGAGGTTAATATCATCCAGGTTTATGATAAAAGTTTTTGAAAACATGGAAGGTGACGTGGAGCACTTTTTCATGTGTCTGTTGGCCATCTGGATGTCTTCTTTGCAGAAATGTCTGTTCATGTCCTCTGCCCATTTCTTGATTGGATTGTTTGTTCTTTGGGTGTTGAGTTTGCTAAGTTCCTTATAGATTTTGGATACTAGCCCTTTATCTGATATGTCGTTTGCAAATATCTTCTCCCACTCGGCATCAGGGAAATACAGATCAAAACCACAATGAGATATCACCTCACACCAGTCAGAATGGCTAAAATGAACAAGTCAGGAAATGACAGATGCTGGAGAGGATGTGGAGAAAGGGGAACCCTCCTCCACTGTTGGTGGGAATGCAAGCTGGTCCAACCACTCTGGAAAACAGCATGGAGGTTCCTCAAAATGTTGAAAATAGAACTACCCTATGACCCAGCAATTGCACTACTGGGTATTTACCCTAAAGATACAAACATAGTGATCCGAAGGGGCACGTGTACCCGAATGTTTATAGCAGCAATGTCTACAATAGCCAGACTATGGAAAGAACCTAGATGTCCATCAACAGATGAATGGATCAAGAAGATGTGGTATATATACACAATGGAATACTATGCAGCCATCAAAAGAAATGAAATCTTGCCATTTGCGACGACGTGGATGGAACTAGAGCGTATCATGCTTAGTGAAATAAGTCAATTGGAGAAAGACAACTATCATATGATCTCCCTGATATGAGGACATGGAGAAGCAACATGGGGGGGTAGGAGATAGGAGAAGAATAAATGAAACAAGATGGGATTGGGAGGGAGACAAACCATAAATGACTCTTAATCTCACAAAACAAACTGGGGGTTGCTGCGGGGAGGTGGGATTGGGGGAGGGGGAGCGGGCTATGGACATTGGGGAGGGGAAGCGAACCATAAGAGACTATGGACTCTGAAAAACAACCTGAGGGTTTTGAAGGGTCAGGGGTGGGAGGTTGGGGCAACCTGAGGGTTTTGAAGGGTCAGGGGTGGGAGGTTGGGGGAACAGGTGGTGGGTAATGGAGAGGGCACGTTTTGCATGGAGCACTGGGTGTTGTGCAAAAAGAACGAATACTGTTACGCTGAAAAAATAAATAAAATGAGAAAGAAAAAAAAAAGAAAACATGGAAGGTGATTGAAAAATAAAAATAACTTTTAAAGCTGTTACATATAAAAAAGAAAACTATTTGTCATTTAAAAATGACCATTGACAGTGTGGAGATTCCTGAAGAAATTAAAAATAGAGCTTCCCTATGACCCTGCAATTGCACTGCTGGGTATTTACCCCAAAGATACAGATGTAGTGAAAAGAAGGGCCATTTGTACCCCAATGTTTATTGCAGCAATGGCTACGGTCGCCAAACTGTGGAAAGAACCAAGATGCCCTTCAACAGATGAATGGATAAGGAAGATGTGGTCCATATACACAATGGAGTATTATGCCTCCATCAGAAAGGACGAATACCCAACTTTTGTAGCAACATGGACAGGACTGGAAGAAATTATGCTGAGCGAAATAAGTCAAGCAGAGAGAGTCAAGTATTCTATGGTCTCACTTATTTGTGGAGCATAACAAATAACATGGAGGACATGGGGAGATGGAGAGGAGAGGGAGTTGAGGGAAACTGGAAGGGGAGATGCACCATGAGAGACTATGGACTCTGAAAAACAACCAGAGGGTTATGAAGGGGCGGTGGGAGGGGGTGGGGTGGGGTGGGAGGTTGAGGAACCAGGTGGTGGGTAATAGGGAGGGCACGTACTGCATGGAGCACTGGGTGTGATGCCAAAACAATGAACACTGTTATGCTGTAAATAAGCAAATAAAAATAAATAAATTAATTAAAAAAAATGACCATTGAACCATTTCTTCCCACTTTGGTGGATGTTAATCTCTTTTGTTGTGAAATATTTTTTTTTCCATTTTATTTATTTTTTCAGCGTAACAGTATTCATTGTTTTTGCACAACACCCAGTGCTCCATGCAAAACGTGCCCTCCCCATTACCCACCACCTGTTCCCCCAACCTCCCACCCCTGACCCTTCAAAACCCTCAGGTTGTTTTTCAGAGTCCATAGTCTCTTATGTTTCGCCTCCCCTCCCCAATGTCCATAGCCCCCTCCCCCTCTCCCAATCCCACCTCCCCCCAGCAACCCCCAGTTTGTTTTGTGAGATTAAGAGTCATTTATGGTTTGTCTCTCTCCCAATCCCATCTTGTTTCATTTATTCTTCTCCTATCCCCCTAACCCCCCATGTTGCTTCTCCATGTCCTCATATCAGGGAGATCATATGATAGTTGTCTTTCTCCGATTGACTTATTGTTGTGAAATATTTTTTAAGGAATTTCAATACTCTCTTATAATCAGGTTTTGCAAAAATAATGTTTAGTTTTCTAGAAAAGGAGTTTTGGAATAAGGTCACTCTTTGATAGTATGATTCACACTCTGGGCCTTGTTCAGCTATATAATTCAGTCCCTTCATGGTAATGGTCCTTGTGGTGAATGGTAGGCTTCACATTTCACTAATGGAGAATTTATTATGTTTTTCTTAAAAGTCCCACTTCCTCTGATATTTTAAAAAAAATCTTACTTAAAAAAATGAAGGAGAAATATATTTTGTATTTACCAGTTATTGAAATGTTGGATGATGTTTAAAATATCCATTAGTGAATAACAATGTGCATTCATATCTCTGCAGTTGTACTTCTCAGAGCAGAGAAATATTATCCAAATGAAACCATTAAGCAGGAGGCTTATCATAAATGTAAAAAGTGATATAGAAAATGTACTTCTTTTGGAAGCCAGAAGATACTCAGAGGCTTAAAATACTCTAGGATCAAAAATAGAACACTACAGTTTGTTAAGGGTTGAAGTATGCTTATCTTCCTTCTTGGTGCTAACCAAAGGAAAATAGGATTCTCAGCAGATGAAAAGATTATCTTTTTTTTTAAATTATTATTATTTGTTTATTTTCAGTGTAAAAGTGTTCATTGTTTTTGCACCACACTCAGTGCTCCATGCAGTACGTGCCCTCCCTATTACCCACCACCTGGTTCCTCAGCCTCGCACCTGTCCCTGCCCCTTCAAAACCCTCTGGTTGTTTTTCAGAGTCCATAGTCTCTCATGGTTCATCTCCCCTTCCAATTTCCCTCAACTCCTTCTCCTCTCCATTTCCCCATGTCCACCATGTTCTTTGTTATGCTCCACAAATAAGTGAGACCATATGATCCTTGACTCTCTCTGCTTGACTTATTTCACTCAGCATAATCTCTTCCAGTCCCATCCATGTTGCTACAAAAGTTGGGTATTCATCCTTTCTGATGGAGGCATAATACTCCATCGTGTATATGGACCACATCTTCCTTATCCATTCATCCATTGAAGGGTATCTTAGTTCTTTCCACAGTTTGGCGACCGTGGCCATTGCTGCAATAAACATTGGAGTACAGATGGTTCTTCTTTTCACTACATCTGTATTTTGGGGGTAAATACCCAGTAGTGCAATTGTAGGGTCATAGGGAAGTTCTATTCTTAATTTCCTGAGGAATCTCCACACTGTTCTTCAAAGTGGCTGCACTAACTTGCATTCCCACCAACAGTGTAAGAGGGTTCCCCTTTCTCCACATCCTCTCCAACACACGTTGTTTCCTGTCTTGCTAATTTTGGCCATTCTAACTGGTGTCAGGTGGTATCTCAATGTAGTTTTAATTTGAATCTCCCTGATGGCTAGTGATGTTGAACATTTTTTCATGTGTGTGATAGCCATTTGTATGTCTTCATTGGAGAAGTGTCTGTTCATTTCTGCCCATTTTTTGATATGATTATCTGTTTTGTGTGTGTTGAGTTTGAGGAGTTCTTTATAGATCCTGGATATCAACCTTTTGTCTGTACTGTCATTTACAAATATCTTCTCCCATTCCGTGGGTTGCCTCTTTGTTTTGTTGACTGTTTCCTTTGCTGTGCAGAAGCTTTTGATCTTGATGAAGTTCCAAAAGTTCATTTTTGCTTTTGTTTCCTTTGCCTTTGGAGAAATATCTTGAAAGAAGTTGCTGTGGCTCATATCGAAGAGGTTACTGCCTATGTTCTCCTCTAGTATTCTGATGGATTCCTGTCTCACGTTGAGGTCTTTTATCCAATATCTATGCCCCCAATATGGGAGCACCCAATTACATAAAAAACTATTAATCAAGGTAAAGAGTCATATTGATATGAATACAATAATAGTAGGAGATCTTAATACGCCTCTATCAGAAATAGACAGATCATTGAAGCAAAAAATTAATAAAGAAATAAGAGCATTGAATGAAACATTGGACCAGATGGACCTCATAGACATATACAGAACGTTCCGCCCTAAAACAACAGAATACTCATTCTTCTCAAGTGCACATGGAACCTTCTCCAGAATAGACCACATACTGGGTCCCAGTATAAGCAGTTAAGCAGGACTCAACAGATACCAAAAGACTGACATTATTCCCTGCATATTTTCAGATCACAATGCCTTGAAACTGGAACTCAATCACAAGGAAAATTTCAGAAGGAACTCAAACACCTGGAAGCTAAAGACCACCTTGCTTAAGAATGCTTGGATCAACCAGGAGATCAAAGATGAACTTAAACAATTCATGGAAACCAATGAGAATGAAAACACTTTGGTCCAAAACCTATGGGATACAGCAAAGGTGGTTCTAAGGGGGAAATACATAGGCATCCAAGCCTCCCTCAAAAAAACTGAAAAATCCAGAATACACCAGCTGTCTCTACACCTTAAAAAACTGGAGAATCAACAACAAATGAAACCAACTCCACACGCAAGAAGGGAAATAATCAAGATTAGAGCAGAGATCAATGAGGCAGAAACCAGAGATACAGTCGAATGTATCAATGGTTTGAAGCTGGTTTTTTGAAATAATCAATAAGATCGATAAACCATTGGCCACACTAATCCAAAAGAAAAGAGAGAAAGCCCAATTTAATAAAATTATGAATGAAAAGGGAGAGATAACAACTAACACCAAAGAAATAGAAACAATCATCAGAAATTATTACCAACAGTTATATGCCAATAAGCTAAGCAACCTAGATGAAATGGATGCATTCCTGGAAAACTATAAACTCCCAAAACTGAACCAGGAAGAACTGACAACCTGAATAGACTGATATCTAGTAATGAGATTGAAGCAGTACACACAGAAAAGATTATCTTTTAATAGTTATAGACAAGGTCCAATAATTCTCCACATTTGCAGATGGCAGGTGACCATTTTTTTATCCATAGACCCTATCTGAATATAGTAAAAGACCCAAGCACGAAGCATGTACAACCAAAGAGACTGGGTAAAGAGAACCTGTTTCTAAAGACATGGCCTTCCTGGTGGGTGTGCTTATTACAAAGAGAGCAGATGCCTAAACTAATGGTATATAGGAAACCAGGCCCTAAATCAAATGGAGGGAGTAGACAGGAGAACAGGTTATTCATAAAAGATGATCTTTAAAATGTTAATTTATTTCAATGACTTAATCATCCCCACTTCCAAGAGTAAGAGGGAGTGAGAAAGAAGAGTTCAGGAGATCTCCCTCAGCACTACTTCCAAATGTTGGCAGATTTTCCTTTTTTGTGAGCTCAGGCAAGATAATGAGGACTGGAGGCACAATCCCACATACTTATAGTATTAGTAGAGGGCATGGGATAGCTTCAAGGCATAAGAGAAATGGAAAACATATTTGAGATTTTAAAATTTTAAATGCAAAGTTAGCACTAGTTTCATTTCAGAGAATTATGATGACGTTCTATATAGTTACTTGGGATTGAGGCAGAGATAGTGTTCTAAACCATAATTTTATTTAAGAGAACTTAGACATTATTTAGGGTCAATGTAGAATAAGATCCAATGTAAAATTTATCACAAAAGATATTATTCTAATTTAAAAAGTTAAATATATTTAGTAGCAGCATTTAAAATAACCAAAGGAGTTTGGTTGAGACAGATTTTCAATCTGAAGTAGAGTAAAAAACCAATAGAAAGTTGAATCTAAAAATGATTAGAAATGAGTACATCTTTGTGTATGGTGTAAGAGAATGGTTGAGTTTCATTCTTCTACATATAGCTGACCAATTTTCCCAGCACCATTTATTGAAGAGACTGTCTTTTTCCCACTATATATTTTTTCCTGCTTTGTTGAAGATTATTTGACCATGCAGTTGAGGGTCCATATCTGGGCTCTCTACTCTGTTCCACTGGTCTATGTGTCTGTTTTGTGCCAGTACCATGCTGTCTTGGTGATCACAGCTTTGTAGTAAAGCTTGAAATCAGGCAACGTGATGCCCCAGTTTTGTTTTTCTTTTTCAACATTTCCTTAGCAATTTGGGGTCTCTTCTGGTTCCATACAAATTTTAGGATTGTTTGTTCCAACTCTTTTAAAAATGCTGGTGGAATTTTGATCTGCATGGCATTGAAAATATAGGTTGTTCTAGGCAGTATAGACATTTTAACAACATTTATTCTTCTGATCCATGAGCATGGAATATTCTTCCATCTTATTTTGTCTTCTTCAATTTCTTTCATGAGTATTCTGTAGTTCCTCAAATATAGATCCTTTACCTCTTTGGTTTGGTTTATTCCCAGGTATCTTATTGTTCTTGGTGCTATAGTAAATGGAATCAATTCTCTAATTTCCCTCTCTATATTTTCATTGTTAGGGTATAAAAAAGCAACTGATTTCTGTGCATTGATTTTGTATCCTGCCACATTACTGAATTGTTGTATGAGTTCTAGTAGTTTGGGGGTGGGGTCTTTTGGGAGCCCTCTTACACTGTTGGTGGGAATGCACTTTGGTGCAGCCACTTTGAAAACCGTGGCAATTCCTTAAGAAATTAAGGAATTAATTAATGACCCTGCAATTGCACTACTGGGTATTTACCCCAAAGATATAGGTGTGGTGAAAAGAAGGCCCATCTGTACCCCAATGTTCATAGCAGCAATGACCACAGTTGCCAAACTGTGGAAAGAGCCAAGATGCCCTTCAAGAGATGAATGGATAAAGAAGATATGGTCCATATATACAGTGGAGTATTACGCCTCCATCAGAAAGGATGAATACCCAACTTTTGTATCAACATGGATGGGACTGGAAGAGATTATGCTGAGTGAAGTAAGTCAAGCAGAGAGAGTCAAGTATCATATGGTTTCACTTACTTGTGGAGCATAGGAAATAACACAGAGGACATGGGGAGATGGAGACAAGTGAGTTGGGGGAAATTAGAGAAGGAGACAAACCATGAGAGACTGTGCAAGCTGAGAAAAAAAAAAAACTGAAGGTTTTGGAGGGGAGGAGGGGTTGGGTGAGCCTGGTGGTGGGTATTAAGGAGGGCACATATTGCACGGAGCAATGGGTATGGTACATAAACAATGAATTTTGGAACACTGAAAAAAAATTTTTAAAAAGTTTAAAAAACTGAAAAAAAAAAAGAAATGAGCATATCTGATTCTCATTCAGAAAGGAGACAGATTAGTCTCAGGAAGTTTAAATGTCTTGTCTAATGTTATGACAATGGAACAAATGATAATCAAACTCTGCTCTGGTCTGATAGATGTCTTGTCCATTCTGTATTCCTATTTAGATTAGATTTTTACCATTTAAAAAAATCCTATTTTTGGAAAAAAAAATGATGGTTTTATAGAGAGAAATCCTATGTACTTCTTTTTGAAGACTTGGAATATAATATCTTAATATAATTTTCAGTAGTTTTGTGGCTTCTATGTTTTATGATAATTGACATATTGTACTTTTTACAATGCATTCTAAAGTACTATATACCTAGTGTGTTTCATTCTCTGCATTATATTATATGATGTTTTAAAAATTTCCTAATACTTTTTCCATGGCACATGATTTTCTCAATGAGAAATTGCTTACATTACTTTCTTTGCCAGAAAATAATCTTTGACTTTGATCTGGTGTCAGATGAACATCTCTTTTTGATATTATTGCATTGAGACTTGTAGCAGTAATGACAAAAATCTGGAAAAGGAAATAATCACTTAATAAATCTGACTGTAGGTAAAAATGAATTATTGCATTCCAAGGAAATTTATTTAGAGATAAATAAATCCATGTCGGGGCGCCTGGGTGGCTCAGTGGGTTAAAGCCTCTGCCTTTCGCTCAGGTCATGATCCCAGGGTCCTGGGATCGAGCCCCGCATCGGGCTCTCTGCTTGGCAGGGAGCCTGCTTCCTCCTCTCTCTCTGCCTGCCTCTCTCCCTACTTGTGATCTCTGTCTGTCAAATAAATAAATAAAAATCTTAAAAAAAAATAAATAAATAAATCCATGTCAAGTAAAGTTAGTTGTGGAGATGCTAAGTTTAGAGATGCTAGGTATCTGATCACAAAAGAACTCAAAATGTTGAATGAAAACTGGACCACATTCTTACACAAAAAAATTCTAAAGATGAAAGACTAAATGTGAGACAGGAAACCATCAAAATCCTAGAAGATAACACAAATAGCAATCTCTTTGACACCAGCCATAGCAATTTCTTGCTAGACACGTCTCTAGAGGCAAGGGAAACAAAAGCAAAAAGGAACTACTGGCACTTCATCAAGATACAAAACTTCTGGACAGTGAAAGAAACAATCAACAAAACAAAAAGGCAACCCAATCTTTACATGGGTAACAAAAAAAATTGTGCCATACTCTGACACATAGATGTTTATCATTTGTAGCTACCACTGCTTTAGCAGGGCTCACAGTTAAGTGTCAGTAATAACAGCCTCTTGATCTGATTCCCTAATTTTGGACTAAGCTTTGGGTGTCCATTCTTCTTGGTTTAGCTGAAATAGCCTGGGCAGTGTTAAGTCCTGACTTAGACCTACATGGTTCCACTGGAGAACCCAGTGCTGGAACTGAGAGTACTCTTAACAGTGAAATTATTGTTGGAGTCATTCTCAATGCCTCATTCACAGTCTTTCAGTTTTTCCAACAATGTGTAAGTACTTCATATCTTCTATTCAATTCCTTTTTGCTTAATAAAACTAGATTTTCTTTTCAAACCTTCTTCAATGAACAAACCAACTCTGAATTTTTTACAAAAAACTTGAATATGCACAAAGAATAAAGAAAATTAGAGTAGCTAAATATGAAAGAAATGAAGATAGAAGTAGCATATTGCAAGGTAGAAAAATATGAGGCATCAATAAATGGAGATATATAGCATATTCAAATAGTATAACTTTGTTAAAAACAACTCCTAGATTTCAGGACTTAACAAAAGTTTTTTGTTTGTTTGTTCATTTGTTTGTTTGTTTGTTTGTTTTATCACATCCCAGTCCAAGCTGGATCACTAAACAGCTCTCCTTTCCATAATCATTTAGAGTTTCTGCCTGTTTTCTTATTTTTGGCTACACTCTTAGTGTTTGTATACAGTCCCTTGGCACTTGTGACCTAAAAACACATATTATCTGCTCTACTATAATATCAATCAGAAGTGAGAGGATAACAATAATAGGGATTGGTTGAAGGTGGTCAAAAGCTATAAACTTTCAGTTATAAGTTAAATAAGTAGTAAGAATGTAATGTACAACATGATGACTATAGTCAATGCTATTGTATGGTATATTTTAAAGTTGTTAAGAGAGTAAATATTAAGAGTTCTTTCCAAAAGAAAAAAAAAATTTTTCTTTTTGCTTTAAAAAATAGAAATTTGTTTTTAGTAAGGGGAAAGGTTGGACATACAGTAATTATTCATTCATAATAATTTGGTAATTCCTTGGGTTAAACTATGAATGCTCTCTACACATGGAACTAACTAGAGATCCTTGATCAAATTTAGAAATATGAGGAATGTAAAGGTTGTTAGTTTTAGTTTAGTTGTTTAGTTTAGTTTAGTTTAGTTTAGTTTAGTTTAGTTTAGTTAGAGGGGGTTTTTAAAGGCATTGTGTTAGCTTCATAGTGCTGCCATAACAAAGCACCAAAAATTGGGTGGCTTAAATAACAAACATTTATCTTCTTGCTGTTCTGAAGTCTTGAAATCTGAGATTTAGGGATTGTCAGGGTTGATAGCAGGTAAGGGAGAATCTGTTCTATTTCTCTCCTCTAGTTTTGGGTGGTTTGCCAGCAGTCCTTGCTGTTCTTTGGCTTGATGATCCACCTCATCTTCCCATGGCATTTTCCTATCTGTGTATGTCTGTTTCCAAATTGGCCCTTTTTATAAGAATACCAGTCTTATTGGAGTAGGATCCTATTGTATTCCAGTATGACCTCATCTTAACTAATTACCTCTGCAATGACCATATTTCCATATAAGATCACATTTTAAGGTACTGGGGGTTAGGATAAGAATTTTGGAAGGATACAATTCAACCTATTACAGGCACGGCTAGATAACAGATACAAATTTGTTTTAGTTTTTTTTACTTTAAGCCTAAGCCTATGGTAACTTTGCAAATGAATTCCTTTGAAGGTAGTATAGTTCTAACCTTCTTTTTACTTTCAGTTAGTCCTATGTGCCAGTAATCACACCCAAAGTGTCTCCTGCACATAACTCTCAGGCCTGATATATGTCTTTGCTTTCTTACATCTAAGAATCTCTTTTAACTTAATGAAGTCTACTGTGAGATCTGATTTAGGTGTAGAGGTCACACTCTTCAACTGATCTTTGCAGCAACACTTAGTTTTAATAGACTCTGTGGCTCCATGTCTTTTTAAACTCTCATTTCATACTTTTTGAGTATAGAAACTGCCAGTTTTTTTTAAAGTTTTCAGAGCCCCCAACTCTCTCAGTTTTATTTTTATTTGCAAAAAAGCCAACTCTTCTCCTGAGTTTCTTTCTGATGATACATTATTAAAAGTCACCTAGTCATAACCAACATACACTATTATCATGATTCTTTTCAAACATTTCCCCTTGAGCTTGTAGACATGTAATCTACCTTCTTTTAAGTTATTGTGTGCTCTAGTTTTTCCAAACATTTCGCTAACAAGGCTCTCCAATACAACAGTTCTCTTTGACCCTTTCCTTTCCATCTAGTATCCCATGTTTTTGTTTGGTAGTACCGAACTCTGAGTTACAATATCCAGGTACACCATGCCAGGATGGTCTAAATGCTATAATAATAATCAACCTATCCTCAAGACTTGCTTTGACCAATGAATGTCATGGAAATTATATGAGTACATATCCCAGCCTGTGAGTCTTTGAATTCCTTTTCTCACATTCTGTAGCTCTGATATCATCAGACTATGAAAAAACCCTGTCAGTTTTGCTATAGGATGAGAGACCACAACAAGGAAAATTGAGGCACCCCGACAGATAAAAAACAGCAAAGCTTCTAGAGAAGTGAGTGTAGGATATCATGAAACTTCCACCACTGCCTGTGAAACAGCTGAGTGAAGCTGGATTAATGAGCCCCAGTGGGACAAGCACAACTAACCAGTAAATCTACAGAATTTGAAAAATATAATTACTGTTTTGAAACACTAACTTTGGGACAGTTTTCTATGCAGTGAACCTGATAAATTGAGATTAAGTATTGTAAACTCCAGGCAACCCTTAAAGGATGGGAGAATATTTAACTACCAAGTACAGTAGAGAGTCTCAGTACACCAAAATAACATGTAGTATTCCTCAAAAACTGCTTTTTATTAAAGAATGTTTATGTAAATTTAATTTTTGAAATTCTTAATATTACTGGCCCTGCTACAACAAAAGAGTTTTTAAGTAGAATTGTGGTTCTTTAATACTGTGTAGATTCATTCCAAATTCTAAAGTGAGTCATTATCAGAAAACTCAGGAAATGGTGAAGTTTGCACAATTACCTACTAGACTTAATTTATTTTGGAAGTTCTTATTTATTTATTTATATACTTATTTATTTATTTGACAGAGAGAGCATATATAGATAGAGCGCTAGTACACAGAATGGCAGTCAGAGGGAGAGGGAGAAACAGGTTCTCTGTGGAGCAGGGATTCCAATGTGGGGCTCCATCCCAAGACCATGGGATCATGACCTAAGCCACCCAGGTACCCCATTTTAATTTTTTTTGAGACATACGGTATTTGATGATCAACCTGTGGGGTTTCTGTTGTTGTTGTTGTTTCCAACATTTACTTTGTATTAGTTGTAATTATAGAGGATCATAAAAGTGAGGTAATAAAACTTGGAATCTCAGAAAATATATGAAAAATGTGTGAATTGTCTTTCAAATTAATATGCTGTACCTTAGTGCTAATGAATGATGAGGTAAAATAGAGAAGTTTAAAGACATTTTCTAACCAGACATTTTCATAGAGAAAAGAAAAAATGACAACACCATTAAGTTGATAGTTGATTCTGAAGAACATGGGAGGAAAAAAAAAAAAAAAACTCTAAAATTGATCATCGCTCACTCTACTTTCCATTTTCATTGGATTGCCAAAAATTTTATCTCATATTGTTTAAGGGAAGAGTTGTAAATGTGATATAATTATGTATATAGTTAAACTTTCTCTACTGGCACCTTCCTGGGCATAAAATATTAACTTTTCCCCCCACTGGTTTTTTTGTTTGTTTGTTTTTGACAGCCTTTGAGAGGTAATAAGGCTTCAAAGCTCTCTGAATTTGGTAATTTTTAGGGAGGTGGGGAAGAAGCTTGGTGCGATTTTTGAAGAAAGTAGCTCCAGAAGAATATTTGAATTTGATGGTTAAGGAAATTACACTAAAAAACCCTGACTTTAGTTAGATTTTTTTTTTTTTGTACAAGCATGGACATATAATGTATGTCCAAATGCTTTCATATTCCTCTTCTTTGGTTTATTTACGAGAGGACTGAAGATAAAATACTTTAAAAATTTTAACTACTACTCAGAATTCTTTTTTTTTAATTTAATTTTATTTTTTTTCCATTTTATTTATTTTTTCAGTGTAACAGTATTCATTGTTTTTGCACAACACCCAGTGCTCCATACAAAACGTGCCCTCCCCATTACCCACCACCTGCTCCCCCAACCTCCCACCCCTGACCCTTCAAAACCCTCAGGTTGTTTTTCAGAGTCCATAGTCTCTTACGGTTCGCCTCCCCTTCCAAAATACAAACCAAAGGGGCACATGTACCCGAATGTTTATAGCAGCAATGTCTACAATAGCCAAACTATGGAAAGAACCTAGATGTCCATCAACAGATGAATGGATAAAGAAGATGTGGTATATATACACAATGGAATACTATGCAGCCATCAAAAGAAATGAAATCTTGCCGTTTGCGACGACGTGGATGGAACTAGAGTGTATCATGCTTAGTGAAATAAGTCAATCGGAGAAAGACAACTATCATATGATCTCCCTGATATGAGGACATGGAGAAGCAACATGGGGGGTTAGGAGAAGAAAACATGAAACAAGATGGGATTGGGAGGGAGACAAACCATAAATGACTCTTAATCTCACAAAACAAACTGGGGGTTGCTGGGGGGAGTTGGGATTGGGAGAGGGGGAGGGGGCTATGGACATTGGGGAGGGCAAGTGCTATCATGAGTGCTGTGAAGTGTGTAAACCTGGCGATTCACAGACCTGTACCCCTGGGGATAAAAATACATTATATGTTTATTAAAAAAAAAAAATTCAGAATTCTTTATTTTAGAAAATGCCCCAAGGTAAAGATGAACTTCCTGGTTTCAAAATATGGATACATAGTAAAGTGAATTAGAAATGTGTACAGCTGCATATATAATAATGTCATGCAAACATTTTTTACATAGAGGGTACCTGCCTGGCTCAGTCAGTTGAGTATCTGACTCTTGGTTTTGGCCCACGTTGTGGTCTTAGGGTCAGGGGACTGAGTCCACACATTGGGCTCAGTGCACAGCGTGGAATCTGCTTGGAATGCTTTTTCCCCCTCCCTCTGATCCTCCTACTCATTCATTCTCTTTTTCTCTCTCAAATAAATAAATAAATAAATATTTTTTAAAAACACATTCTTTATATATGATTTGGAAAAATAGTTTACTTATTTATATTTTATATTTAGATTTAGCAAAATTTTGGCACTACTGATACATTAAAAATGGAAAAAATATTTAACAGATTTTTCAGGACAGCCAAAGTAACTGCTGATGTCATCAATTCGTTTGAATTTCAGGAAACAATATAGTTTTAGATTTGGAAATGTTGTTTAAATCATGTCTTCTGATCCCTATATTTCAAAAATAAACAATCTAAGGCCTTGTTGGGGAGATTATATGGCCTACTCCAGATCACAAAGACTTTCTTTAGTTTCCACCAAATGCGTAGTCTCATTTTCAGGAATGGCTGAATACAGAAGAAGCAATGTGTTAAAAGTTTGGAAAACAACATGTAGATCAAGCTTCCATATGCCAGACTTCCTAACAGCTGTGATGTTTGCTAAGGAAATTCTGCTGGGAGCCCCAGATACTGAATTCAAAGTAAGTCACACATTCCATTCAAAAAATAATCTAAATATGAATCATTTGCTCTGGAGAATATAGCCTGAAGAGAAATTCACTCTAGCCCGCAATTCTCAAAAGCACATTGAAGCATATTCCGTTCATGAGGGAAATTTGATTTATTGACATATGTACCTTGATATTATGTTATTCTTTTAGCAGATAGTACTCATTCCCATGATAATTCTAAAATAAAAATCATGAAGAATCTGTTAATTAATTACCCCTGGAATTAAAGAACTTCATTATCCCTAATTTATGTTCATTTGACCTGAGTTCCTCCTTTTATTTTTTACAGATGCATTGAAAATTAAAACTTAGAGATTTCCAGCTCTTGATTACATTAAATTCAAAGCTCACTTAATTTCTGATGTTTTGTTTAAATGGCAAATCTTGAGTTGATTTGAATAAATAACCTCATTTATTATTAGAGCCTATTTTCTTCGCTTTTACCTTTTATTTTGTCAGCTTGATAGGTCTTTCTTTTTCTTATTTATCGAAATGTTAAAGGAATTGTTCAATTTGGCATCTACAAAAATCCATAAACATTTCCTCTTTTAAACATCTTCATTCATCTAAAATGTGTGTCTTACTTATCAGACATGCCAAAGCCTTTCATATTTTCTCTTAGAAGTCTTCTCTTTTTATTTTTTTTAATAGGATAGAAAATATATTATGCATTTCTATCAACTTGCTATTATTTGAAATATATTCATTTCTTTATCAAGTGTTTACTGAAAAACAAAAGTCTTGCCACAGACATATACATGAACAGATACAAGTTATAATATGACATGATCTGACCTTCGATTGGTTCTTGAGAATCATTTTTTACCACTCTTTCTCTCTTACTTCAGACACAGGGCCTTATTTCTGTTCTCTTCATGCACAAAATTCATCTGCTCAGAAATACCTTCTCTGAGGACTCTGGAATCACAACCTCCTCTGTAATTGTCTGTCCCCTTATTCTGATTTATTTTTCTTCAGTTTTTATCAATGACTTTTATATATGTATTATTTCTCCCTCCTTTCTACAATGTAAGGTTCACAAAGGAAAAAATTTCCCTGTTGTGTCTATTTCAACATAAGCTATAATTAGAATAATTATGGGCATGGAAATGAAAACATTTGATAAGTGGCTATTGAATAAATGTAATAAAGAATGGAATCAATGGATCAGGAAAAACCTTATATATAAGTTAAAATAAGGAAAACAAGGTGTTCACCAGATAATGAGGCAAACCAGGAAGATGTAGAGAGTAGAGGCAATAAGAGTATTTCTTAAATTCTACACTCAAAATTGATCTTAATCAGATATCTCCAGTTTGTAGATATTTGTAAATGACAATGTCAAATATAGGAAAAGAGCCTTGTCTTCCCCAAATACTAACCAGTATAACAGTATTTGAATAATTCTAATAGGTGTATTATCTGTTCCTATAAGAATTCTCTCAAATAAGAAGATAATTATCACAACACTTAATGAAACATATATCTATATTACACATTTTTAAGGTCATCAGTAACATAAGACTATCTTGTGCAAAGTATGAATTGAAAATTCATGGAGTAATATAAGTCTATAATTGTTTATCCTCAATTACAAATTCAAAAAGTTATGCACATCTAGAGTTTATTGTTTTTATTTGTTTAGGTGAAATCAAATTCTCAGGCTGTTGTGTGAATATTCATATTTTTTACTTCAAAACTATTCATGTGTTCAATTATGTGGTGCCACAGGGGAAGGTATATTACATAATGTATAAAAGCATTCTATTTCTTCCTAAATTTGGATAAAATTCTGAATTTTGGTTTCAAAGATATCAAATAAAAAAATTGGATCCATAGAAGTAGAAATACAAATTAAAATCTCTAATTTTTAAAAAGATTTTATTTATTTACTTGAGAGAGGAAGAAACGGCATGAGAGGGGAGAGGGTCAGAGGGAGAAGCAGACTTCTTGCTGAGCAGGAAGCCCAATGCAGGATTTGATTCCGGTAATCCATCACAACCTCAGCCAAAGGCAGTCACTTAACCATCTGAGCCACCCAGGTGCCCTAAAATCTCTGAATTTTTACCTTCCACTACATTTAAAAAGAAAACTAATTTTTTTCTACAGTATGACATATTAAGATCATATAAAATAGAGGTCAAAAACACTATAGCCCCAAAAGGAAACTGAAAGCTAAGAGGAAATAAATTTAAATATATGTATTAAGAGGAAGAGCCAGTAAAAGTATAAAACATTTAACTGAATCAAAAATAAAATCTTTGGAAATGTGCCTACTCCTCTTCTGTCCATTTCTTAACTGGATTATTTGTTTTTTGGGTGTTGACTTTGATAAGTTCTTTATAGATTTTGGATAGCAACTCTTATCAGATATGTCATTTGCAAACATCTTCTCCCATTCTGAAAATTGTGTTTTAGTTTTGTTCATTGTTTCCTTCATTGTGTAGACGCTTTTTATCTTAATGAAGCCTCAATAGTTCATTTTGCTTTTGTTTCCCTTACCTCTGGAGCCATATCTACTAATAAGTTGCTATAGACAATGTCACAGATTGCCTGTGTTCTTTTTTTTTCTTTTTTAAATCTAAATGTAAATGTTTTTAATTGTGATGAGAACCTTTAAGATTTACTCTCCTAGCAACTTTCAAATATGAAATATAATATTATTAACCATAGTCACCATGCTGTATATTACATCCCCATGACTTATTTGTTTTATTACTTTGAGTTTGTGCCTCTTGATCCCCTTTATCCATTTCACCCTCAACCCCCTTCCTCTCTGGCAGACACCCATCTGTCCTCTGTATCCATGAGTTCTGTTTTGTTTGTTCATTTGTTTTCTTTATGAGTTTTTAAAAATCTTTTTACTATTTTTTAATTTCTTTTCAGTGTTCCAGAATTAATTGTTTATGCACTACACCCAGTGCTCCATCCAATACATTCCTGTGTTCCTTTCTAGGATTTTGATGGCTTCCTGTCTCACATTTAAGTCTTTCTTCCATTTTGAATTTATTTTTTTGTATGGTGTAAGAAAGTGGTCCAGTTTCATTTTTCTATTTGTTCCTGTCCAGTATTCCCAACACCATTTGTTGAAGAGGCTGTCTTTTTACCATTGGATATTCTTTCCTGCTTGGTTGAAGATTAGTTGACCAAACGGTTGTGGGTTCATTTCTGGGTTTTCTCCTCTGTCCCATTGATCTGTGTGGCTGTTTTTGTGCCAGTACCATACCGTCTTGATTACTACAACTTTGTGATAGAACTTAAAAGTTTGGAATTTTGATGCATCCAGGTCTGCTTCTCTTTTTCAAGATTCCTTTGGTTCTTTGGGATCTTTTGTGGTTCCATACAAATTTGGGGATGTTTTGTTCTAGCTCTGTGAAAAAAGGCTGGTGGAATTTTGATAGGAATCGCATTAAGTATGTAGATTGCCTTGGATATTATAAACATTTTAACCATGTTTCTTCTTCCAATCCATGAGCATGGAATCTTTTTTTTTTCCCCCCTATTTCTTTGTGTGACCTTCTGTTTCTTTCAAAAGTGTTTTATAGCTTTCAGAGTATAGGTCTTTTACTTTGGTTAGTTTTATTCCTAGTTATCTTATTATTTTAGGTACAATTATAAGTGGGATTGATCCCTTGATTTCTCATTCTGTGGCTTTGTTGGTTCAGTGTATAGAAATGCAATAGATTTCTGTACATATGTCAGCAAAGTTGCAAGACATTTTTTCTTTGTTGATTTTCTTAGATGATTTGTCCATTGCTCTAAGTGGAGTGTTAAAGCCCCTTACTATTATTGTATTGCTCAATGAGTTTCTTTATGTCTGTTATTGTTTTATACATTTCTGTGTTTTCAGATTGGGACCATACATATTTAAAATTGTTAGATCTTCTTCTTGGGCAGACCCCTTTATTATGATATAGTGCCCTTCTTCATCTCTTATTACAGTCTTCATTTAAAATCTGGTTTGTCTGATAAAGTATGGATACTCCAGCTTTCTCTTGATGTCCATTAGCAAGATAAGTGGTTCTCCATCCCCTCCCTTTCAATCTGCAGGTGTCTTTAGACTGAACTTTGAAATGAGTCTGTTATAGGCAGCATATAGATGAGTCCTGTTCTTCTTCTTCTTCTTCTTCTTTTTTTAATCCATTCTGCTACTCTTTCTCTTTTGATTGGAGCATTTATTCCCTTTACATTCAGAGTAATTATTGATAGATAAGAATTTAATGACATTGTATTACTTGTTTTGTCTTTGTTTCTGGAGATTTTCTCTGTTTCTTTCTAGTCTGTGTGTCTTTTGGTCTTTCTTTTCCATTCAAAAAGTCCACTTTAATATTTATTGTAGGGATGGTTTAGTGGTCACAAACACATTTAGTTTAGTTTGTCTGGGAAACTCTTTATCTCTCCTTGTATTCTGAATGATAGCCTTGCTGGATAAAATATTATTGGCTGCAGATTTTTGCCATTCAGCATGTTGAATATATCATGCCACTCTCTTCTGGCCTTCCAAGTTTCTGTGGAGAAATCTGCTGCTAATCTTATTTGTCTTCCCTTGTAAATTCAAACCTTCTTTTGTTTTGCTGGTTTTAGGATTTTTTCTTTATCTATATATCTTGCAAATTTAACTACAATATGTCTTGGTATTTTCTGCTTTTGTTAATTTTGATGGGACTTCTCTGTGACTCCTGGATTTGGAAGTCTGTTTCCTTCGCACAGTTAGGGAAGTTTTCAGCTATAATTTCCTCAAATAAATTCTGGCCCTCTTTTCTTTTTTTTTTTTTTTTTTTTAAAGATTTTATTTATTTATTTGACAGAGAGAGATCACAAGTAGGCAGAGAGGCAGGCAGAGAGAGAGGAGGAAGCAGGCTCCCTGTGGAGCAGAGAGCCCGATGCGGGGCTCGATCCCAGGACCCTGAGATCATGACCTGAGCCAAAGGCAGCGGCTCAATCCACTGAGCCACCCAGGCGCCCCTGGCCCTCTTTTCTTTCTTCTTCTTTGGGACTCCTATGTTATGAAGGTTATTACATTTTATAGAGTCACTGATTTCCCTGAGTCTATTTTCCATACAATTAGAATAATCAACAGACAATGGTGTTATTTTGCTTATAATTTATAAGGTTCTGGTAAACAATCATAATTAGACCACTTTAATTAAATTACTTCTTTCACACCAAAAAGTCAATGTTTAAAAGTATGTATATGGTAATTTTAAGGAAAAAATGCACAAAAATTTACTTATTAATTGCCATTTAAATTAATCCTTAAGAATTTTTTGTTACTGTTTTATAATCGATTTTGACTGAAAGGGATCTTAGATATAATAGCCTTATTGATTAAATAGCCTTAAATAGCCTTATTGATATATCTATAATGAATTATTTATAAGTAATGATAAAGGGACTCCTGGACGACTCAGTCAGTAAAGTGTCTGCCTTTGGCTTAGGTCATGATCTCAGGGTCCTGGGATCTGGCCCCATGTTGGGCTCCTTGGTCAGCAGGGAGCCTGCTTCTCCCTCTCTCCTTCTCCTCTCCCCTACTCATTCACTTTCTCTCTCTCTCCTAAATAATAAGCAAAATCTTTAAAAAATAAGTAATGATAAAATAAGTAATAATTAACATGTATGTAATAACCAATACATTCCACACATTTTTGTTTACCACCTACTCTGTGCCAAGTGTTGGTCTAAGAACAGAAAATTCAAAGGTTAATAAGACAGTTTCTTGCACTAATTAAACCAAAATACAGAGGAGAACATCAATAGAAACCAACGAACAGACCATTAGTAAGATAATTATTAAGATAATTATTAATAAGGCAAATATATAATAAGGGTTATAAAGACAATAAGCAAAAAAAATAAAATAGTTGCTACCTAACATAGGGTGTGAACAAAGCATCTCTCTGAAATGACATTTAAGAGAGTTAGTTTGACACACAGAATCAAGAAGCAATTTTCAAAATGGTCTGTTACTTAGCAGCTGAAGCAGTGTTGTAGTCCCAGTTTCTTGATTCAGATTAATTTATATTTTAAAATAAAATTATTTAAGAATTTTGTTACTATAACTCAGAGTGGATAATATCAGAGTGGAATATCTGATGTTAAGATTATTTTCAATTCATCAATACAAAAGTGTAAAAATTCAGGGAAAGAAAATTTAATAAATTCTAGTTAATCTCTCTTGTGTGTAAATAGAGAATTTATGAAGTCTGCATAGTGCAATTTGTAGTGCAGTTGCTAAGGAGTTTCAAAGCCATGGCTGAAAGAGTTTGATGATTTGTCTGATGAAATGAATTTTCTGATGAAATGAAAATTCCTTTGGTAATAGTAGGACATTTATTCTATCTTTGAACTTAGGCTACTTTTTTTTTTTTTTTTTTTGGATTTCAAATAATGTTATCAGGCCCTTAATTTCAGAAATCCTCTGGATATAAAGTTTGAAAAGTTAAACATTTAGTGCCATTATCTTGAAACTAGAAATGTATGACTTTCATTTGGATTTTCTATAGGCATTCTCTTTCTTTCTTTCTTTCTTTCAATAAGGAAGCAACAAAGAAATTGTGAAAGGAAAGATTATGAAAGGAATATTTCTATTGTCATGTATTTCCCTTTATTGCTCTTCTTTAATAATACCTCCCCCTGTACTTCTTTTGCCTTCTCTTTCTTTAAATCAGTTATATTAAAGGCAATTCAATAGGATGACTTTCAGTTATGTAGGTTAGGTTAAAAAAATATATATATATATATATGTATATACATATATTCTTTTCCTGTATTAGCTATGTGCCCTGTATGCTTTGTATTTTCACCATAAATTCTCAAGGATGATCTTCCATAATGCCCACCATGACCATTAACACACTAGGTGTAGAGTAATTGAGAGAGAAATCAGAAATCAGAAAGTTAACAAAACACTGAATGAAGTACAAAAGCTTCATTTCATTATATCAGGAAAAATAGTACCCTCAGGAAATTTGAAGCCACACACCAAGGCAGAGTTGTCTACATTTGTAGCACATCTCCTTATTTTCTCAGTGGATAGATCATTATTTTAATTTTTTTTCAAAGGAGAGGAGAAATGCAGACTGGAGAATAAGTTTTGGAATATGAATAACAGTACAAAAATGAAGTCATACATATTTAAGATGACATATTAGGAATGCTTGCTCATAAACATTGTATATAACACTAATGCAAGACTGATTTTTTTTTTCCTCATGAGTCCTACACTCCCAGAGTAGGAATATTGCTTCATTAAATTATTTGAAGTTTGTCAAATCCCATATAGAATGGCATCATAACCAAAAGTAGTATCTCTGTGCTGGAAGAAGTGAAGGGTTGCATTACTGTGATTCATTCTTAGAAGTAGGTAATACACTGAGATGCATCATGCATACATCTGTTAGAAAGGTAGAATTACTCCACACAGAATAAAGAACCTTTTGAAGAGGAGTGTAATGTAATACACACTGAACTTTATAGCTAGATGGCTAGAGCTAAAACTTGGCTGACGTTTTCATTACCAACTTTCTTTTTCTGGAACTTGTAACTTGCAGAATCAATAAACTCAGCAGAAAAAAAAAGAGAATCCATATCTAGGAAACTTTAGAAAAGCTAAAAATTTAAATATATTCATATAAGCTAGATTCATTCATATAAAAAGATTTCCAAGTAGAAATTAATCCATATTTTAATTGTTTGCTTAGGCTACAGTATGCCAAATGAAATGATGACTTTGATTCTAAAACTGAACAGAATGATGACTCCAACTCTGTTTATGGTTGCTTTCTAGTTAGTTTACTAGCAGACCAAGAAACAGTGTAAAGGATGTAGCTAGAAAATAACTGACATGAGTTGGCACAGCTTCCCAAAACCTCTGCATGGCAGTACACTTAAGTTTGATAGTCAATGCAATGTGAGATAGCTTCCAGGCCGGAGAAATGCGGGGCTGAGTAGGCAGGAGAAAGGACAGAAACTTCTATCTTCTAACACAGTATTCTTCAATATAGTAGGATCTAGCCACAAGCCACATGTGGCTAATTACATTTGAAAAGATTTAAACTAAATTAAATTGAAAATTTAGTTTCTCAGTTTCATTAACTGCATTTCAAGTGCTCAATATCTATGACTGGTTAATGGGTCATTTGGCAATACAGATAGGACAATGCCCAGCATCACAGAAAGTTTTGGTGGGCAGTACTGGTTTAACATAAGGCAGTTCTTGCTATGCCACAGTAACTTGCTCCTGTATTCTGCTTGTTATTGGGCCATTTGATCTTCAGTAGGTCTGAAGATTTGCCTTTCTTCTTTTTGTGAATTAGAGAAAAGAATCATTCTACTAATGATCCAGAATAATAGAAACGGTAAAAGACTTGGGAGAGTGGCAAACATTATGAAGAATCAGCATGGGAAGTGAGAGGAAGGCAACTCAAAATCATTGAGAAATAAATTCTGAGTATCACAATAGTTCAAACATATATATATATATATATAGACCAATTATTTTACATGAGTTTTCTCAATTTCTAATGTAAAAGGACAATTTTTATGGGTATTACACTTTACTTGGTATTAACCTCCTGATTCTAGGGTTTTTGTAAAAATAAATTCTGCCCATTATCCAGAATACTATATTTGTACAGAACATTCAAATTATGTTCCTGAGACTTAGCATAGAAAAAGCATTATAAAGGACGTTAAGTATGCAGATTGTGATAAAGCAAATAATAGCTCCTCCAAAAATGTTCACAGTCTAAACCCTGTACCCTGTGAGTATGTTGTCATAAATGATATAAGGGACTTTGCAGATGCAATTGATGTTATAGACCAAAAATTAGGTTTTATTCTAGATTATATGTATGGGTTCAGTTTATCCAATGAAGTCCTTAAAAGCAGAGAAATTTCTGCAGTTGAAGTCAGAAGAGATGCAATTAAAAAGGTAAGCAGGGGGATGAAACAGAAGGGAAAGTCAGAGAGAATAGAAGTGTGGGAAGGACCTGATAGTCCATTATGAGCTTTGAAGATGGAGAAAAGGAGCCATAAATCAAGAACTGAAAGTGGCAGCTAGAGGTTGAGAAGAGCTCATGGCCAACATCCAGCAAAGAAATAAGCATCTGGGTTCGACAAGCATATGGAACTGAATTTCATCAACAACATAGATAGATAAAACTGGAAGTGGATTCTCCCATAGAGCTTCCAGGTAAGTACCCAACCTGGTCAGTATCTTAATTTTAGCTGTGTGGGACCATAAGCAGTGTACCTAGACAAACCTAGTGGCCTTCTGACCTGTAGAACTGTAAGATAATAAATGCATGTTGTTTTAGGCTACTAAACTTAATTTCTCATAGCAACAAAAGAAGATTAATACAGAATTTATGTATGAAAGAATGGAGTCTACCAATTGAGTTTCTCATGAGTTGCCTCAAGCATGGCAACCTTCCCAGTATATTAAGGACAAAGAATGGAGAGGAGTGTGGAAGTCTCCTGTTTCTAGTTTTCCATCTTCTTATTTGTAAATCCTTCAACTTCTATAAGTACTTTCTATTCTTACCAAACTTGAAGGATTTGAATCTCATATTTCAACTCTTGTTGAAACATCATATTCACAAACATTAGTGAGCAAATGGAGTTTTCCTAGTATTTTGCAGAGGGATGAAACTTTTCTACCATACCCATTTTTAATCATTCCCCACAACATGTACCTGCCACCAGTCTATCTCTAGCCACATCACCAACCTTATTCTCTTTCTTTAACTTTCAGCACACACTATTCACTATCCTTGGATACAGGATTTTCTGCTCTTATATCTGTCCACAGAACTCTCTGCCTCTTCTTTCTAGATTGGAGTTATTCATGTTTTACTTTTTATTTTTAGAATAGCATGTTATAAAATATATTGAAGGACTAGATGCCAAAGAACTGAGAATTTTTCTTTGACCTTTGTTTATCCTTATTCTCCATAGTTGTTTTTTGTTGTTGTCATTGTTGTTGTTATTTTCCCCCCATGACTTTAAAAAAAAAGGATTTTTTATTTATTCTAGAGAAAGAAAAGGGGAAGAGGTAGAGACAGAGGGAGATAAATCCTCAAGCATACTCCCCACTGAGGATAGTGTCCAATTCAGGGCTTGATCCTACGACCCCAAGGTCATGACCTGAACCAAAACCACCAGTCAGACACAACTGACAGATCCATTCAGGTGCCCCTCCCCACCTCCTCTTAAACATGACTTTAATCCCTACTATTCTCCATCTTGATAAAATGGAGATTGCCCCTAGATTGACTGTAAATCCATAAACAAATCCATAAACACAATTCCTCTATTCTTGAATCTTAAGTCCCCTCCTGGTAAAGCCCTGTTAACATTCTTTCTTCCCCATGTTAGAAACATTCTGTTGGAGTCTCATCACTCCTGGCATTAGTTTCAAAAGAGTTGACACATGAATGCAAAGTAGGTCACAAGATCTTTCATGCCTGAATGCCTTAGATAAGTTCTGGCACTGGAAGTGAAAGGTACAGGGAACAAGCACAAAACTAGGCATTATACAATACTGTCTGGGGCACCTGGGTGGCTCAGTGGGTTAAGCCTCTGCCTTCGGCTCAGGTCATGATCTCAGGGTCCTGGGATCGAGTCCTACATCGGGCTCTCTGCTCGGCAGGGAGCCTGCTTCCTCCTCTCTCTCTCTGCCTGCCTCTCTGCCTACTTGTGATCTCTCTCTGTCAAATAAATAAATAAATAAATAAATAAATAAATAAATAAAATCTTAAAAAAAATAGTGTCTGCATGAAGTTCCTCAAGGCTCATAGAGCTTGTGTTGCCTATGGTGGTTAATGTAGAATAAGTGGCCATGGACCTTGAAGAGAGTGAGTCCAAGAGATGTGGACATGATGTTTATAGTTTGCTACAGGTTTGTATTGAGGGTAATTTCTTCTTAGAGTTTGATCTCTGTGTATGTTCCAGAGAGCAAGTTTTCCATGCTGTAACTACTTTCTTTATCTGCTCACTCATATCCTTTATAATTCTGACTTTTATTTAGGTTCTTAAAAGAAACCTGTGGAAAATAACACAGCTCCTATAACAAATTAATTAGAATAAGGCTTGGGTCAGATCTATGCAACAGTTCAGTAGAGCTATCTGAATAATTTTAATGATGTGGGATGCTTGTTGCATAATAGAATTAGCTATGGCAATTAATATTATGAATCATGGACCAACTTGAGAGGGTGTATAATAGTCTCTTCTGATTTAGTAGCCAGGTATAGATCTGACACTTACTATAATGATTTTTATATTGTGCCCTCTATCTTTTGACTCTGTCCTACTGCATTTGAATTGATAATGCAATGCCTATTCTAAGTAACTTATGTGTGAACATATAAGTTATAACCCAAAATGGGACAGTTTTTGAGAATAAAAGGAGGCACTCTCTATAATTAGTCTAAGCCAACAGACATAAATCAGGATGATACAGGTATACTAGAAGACATAGAAACCTGACTACTCACACATTCATTTGAGAATCATGACCACAACCCTCTGACTGGCTTAATAGGTAGAAATTCTGAGATTAATTTCAAAACTTAAAATAAAATAATTTTAGTTTATATTAAAAATGAATTGTTTGCTAGCATAGGGTAAGTTGCAGAAACACAGATCATAGTTTAGATGTGATGTCAAAGGCTCGTCTTATCGTCAGAATATTATTGAAAGATTAAATAACAGATTGTTAGTGGTAGTCCAACCAAGACACTTGGATTGAGTGATAGTCTTTATCAGGTAATGAGGTTTTATTTAATCTAATGAAACATAAAATGGTGACTATAGACACAGCAATAAACAGATCCAGCAGACTTTGTATATTTCCAAAAGAGGAAGGCATATATAAATAATAATTAAGCATATCTGATATTCATAAACTTAGTATAAGCTCATATTTAAATAATGTGAAAAAATGCAATCTTGTCATTAATAAAAGACTAAAAAATTTAGGTGGCACCCATTCTTTGTCAAATGCAGGGCTGATTTTTTTTTTATGGAAAATACCAACACAGAACATGACAGAGGGCTTCTGTTTTGCCCTTTGCCTCCTACCTTTGCCCCATTTTCTTTATTATTATCTACCTCCTCTATCCCATAAATCTGACTAGCTGGAAAAACCACAAGACTTGTGAAAATAGTTCTAAGAAAATACTGAGCTAGTTTGTTGGGACAGTATGTTCACTTCTCTCAGACTCACTGTCTTCAAAGTCAATGGCCACTGATTCTATACCAACCATAATATGCAACTCAATCTCTATGGGTCCTGAGGAGCTTCATGTAGACACTACTTCACAGTGCCTAGCCTCATGGCTGTTCCTCAGTCACATGCTCAACATCACTTAACCCATAAAAACCCTGAGCCTACTTCAGTTGGGGAGTCACCTGGTTTTTAAATACTCACTGATGTACACCAGCTGAATAAATCCTTTAACTTTGATTTGAATCACCTAAATCATTTTCACCTACATTATTTTCTATGATCTAAAAGGGAACTCTGACAAATTAGTTCATGTCTAAAGTCAAATAGCTAAGATGGTATAATGAATGACATATTGAGAAATGGCAGGAAAAACTCTATTGAAAATGGTAATCTTTAGATGAGAAGATTTGTTGAAAAAGAGTGATGATTCATTCTATATTTCCCTTTATATTAAAAACAAAAAGAAACACTATAAAGATAGGTGCTCAATTTTAAGACTCAGAGTAGATTTAGAAATTCATTTTGCAAAGCAGTAAACTGTTCATTTTTGTGAATATTTCGAAAAAGGTTGGATGACCATCTTCCAAAAATATTGAATTGCCAGCTTCCACCTACAATTAGAAGAGTACCCGTCTCACCACGGTCAGCAGCCTTTAGTTGATTATCATTGACAACTTAATAGATGAATAAAGCCCGTCTGGTGAAAAAGCCTAGGAGCAATGACATCCCATTAGTAATGAGCACATCCAGTACTCAAATCTTGGCTTTAAAATTTCAGGCTTCAGACTAAGATGGAAACGAAGGAGCCTCCTGAATTTCCCTCCTTTATTGATGCACCATATACACAGCAACACATGGAGCAATTCCCTCCGAGAGAAATCCAGAAACTCATTTAGTGACTCCTGTATTATCAGATAACTGGAAAATGCCCCCATCAAGACAGATAGGAAAGGATATAATGCTTTCTCACCATAAACTCCACCCCAAGCACTGCTCCATATAATTAGGGGGAACCCCAACTCACAGTTTTTCCTGCAGAGTAAAGGCCTGGGACCTCATCGAGCTCCCCAGTTTTTAAACCTGCCACCTGAACTATGGATTCTCAAGTCAGCTAGCTCTGATAGCAACCAGGGCTTGTGTTCACAGATCCCACAGGACTATAAGAAACAAAGAAGCATTTGTAGAGGGCTAAGAAAGCCCTCATCCCAGCTATCCTCCCAGGGTTCAGCACGGTAAGCACAGTATGAAGAGTCAAAAACATCCATTTCCCAGCCTTTCCTTGGAAAGGGTTTGGCTACCTCCTTTACTAACTGCTGCCTGAGGATTCAGCTTCTAATTAACATGCATTTAGGTGCTGACTATAACCCTCCTCAGAGCTCAAAAAAGCAGGCAGATGTTTCCTCCACCTTTTCCCTCTAGCTCACTCCAACAATAAAACCAAGTTGCTAGTATTGCCCTGAGGGAACTTGTTCATACATCTAGCACCCCAACTTTTATATTTTTATGCAAACTTATATAAATGTCACCCAAGGGACAAGTCCCTAAAATTAGTTCATATGGTCAATGGCACTTGCATCATAATCCTACAAGACGATAGCAAACAAACAAAAACAGTTTTTAAATGGGTATGGAAACACCCCTACAACTGTAGACCCAAGCTCAGTGCAGAGAGAGCAGGCAAAATGCCCATCTTCCAGTTTCTCCCTGGAAGGGGTTTGACTGCACACTTTCCCAGCTGCAGCCTGAAGGTCCAGCTTCCTATCAGTCTGCATCCAGGTGCTGACTGTGATCCTTCCATTTGGGACTCATAGGTTTTTTAATGCACTGTATCAACAATATGAAGAATAAAAATAATATGCTTTATCTCATTAGATAAATTCAACACCCATACATGATAAAAACACTTAATAAAATGAATATAGAATGAATGTACCTAAATAATAAAGGCCATATATGACAAGTCCACAGCTACTATAATACTTAACCATGAAAAACAAAGCTTTTCTGCTGAGATCATGATGGAATAAGACAAGGATCCCCACTCTTGTCAGTTTTGTTCCACATAGAAAGAAAAATAAAAGAAATTCAAATTAGAAAGGAAAAGGTAAAATTGTCTCTATTTAGATAATATAACCTTATATCTAGAAAACACTGAAAACACCACAACAAAACAAAACAAAACAAAACAAAAAACCTTGTTTGAAGTAATAAATAAATTCAGCAGAGTTTCAAGATTCAAAATCAATATAGAAAATCAATTGCAAATGTGCCTAGGTGGCTCAGTTGGTTAAATGTCTGACTCTTGATTTCAGCTCAGATCATGATCTCAGGGTGGTGAGATTGAGCCAGTTGTGGGTCTCCATGCTCAGTGGAGAGTCCACTCAAGATTCTCTCTCCCTCTACCTCTGCCCCTGCTCCCCAGCATGTGCATGCATGCTCTCTCCCTCTTTCTCTCTCTAAAATAAATAAATAAATAAATAAATAAATCTTCTTAAAAAGTCAGAAAAAAACCAAATAACCCAATTAAAACCAGGCAAAATACACATTTTTCTGAAGACAATATCTAAATAGTCAACAGGTCCATTTAAAGTTCCTCAACATCACTCATCATCAGAAACATACAAAGCAAAACCATAATATCACCTCACACCGGTCAGGATGGCTTTATCAAAATAACAAAAGTTAATAAATACTGGTAAGGATATGTAGGAAAAAAGACCCTTGTACACTGCTGGTGGGAACAAAAACTTGTATGGTTACTAAGAGAAGCAGTGTTGGCATTTTCTCAAAAATTAAAAATTTGAGCTATTATATGGATTCAGCAATCCCACTTGTGGATATATATCCCAAAGAAAGAAAAACAGAATACCAAAGAGATACACGTGTAACAATTTTCACTGTAGCATTATTCACAATAGCCAAGGTGTGAAATGGAAACAACGTAACTGTCCATTGAAGATGAATAAAGAAAGTGTGAAAAGAAAAAGGTAAAAGAAAATACATAAAATATAAAATAAACTATCATTCAACTTCAAAAAAAAAAGAAAAAGGAAATACTGCAATTTGCAAAAACATGGATGAAGCTGGAGGGCATGATGCTAAATGAAAGAAGCATGACAGAGTAGGTTAAAAACTGCATGGTATCACTTACATGTGGAATTGAAATTTTAAAAAAATTGAATAGAATGTGGTTACAAGGTGTTAAGGGGAATGAGAAATAAAGAGAGGTTGGTAAAAGGTTATATATTTTCAGTTATAAGATTAATAAAGCCTTAGGATCTAATATATAACATGGTGATTATCGTTGATAATACTGTATTGTATAATTTGAATTTGCTAAGAGATTAGAATTTGTGTACTCACCAAAAGAGAGAGAGAGAAAGAGAGAGAGAGAGAGATGAGGTTATGGTTATATTAATTAACTCAATGGTGGAAATTCATTCCCATTAATCCATAGTTTATATTTATATTAAATCATCACATTGTACACCTTAAATATACTATAATTTTATTTGTCAATCATGTTTTAATAAAGCAGATCAAATATTATTGAATTGCTAAATTAGGTAAGAATCTCTTAATATCCATCTATAAATTTCTCAATTTTTCATGTGATAATCTCAGAACATTTTTTCAATAGGAGCTTCTTATATATTTAAGAATTTTAACACATGTTTTGTATATGTATTAAACATTTACGTGTATATAATTTGGGGAAGAATGATTCTGTTCAGGAAGTTGTTCTCATTTGCTACATGTATTTCAAAATAAGACCTACTCCGAAGTATATTCATTCTCAGCAAATGATTTATGAATAAATATTACTTAAAGAGGCATAGATAGGTGATAGTGTAAGACCAGATCCTATAAAATATTTTTATATCTGCCTGTGTTTTACAAGAAATTGAAAAATATCTTTTGGATCTCTAGAATGTTAAAAAATTATATAGTTTATTTTTCTCAGGGGACAAGCAGATTAGAGTTCATTTACTATAATTTTGGCATAAATATTGCCTAAATATTTTCAGACTAGGTGAGTAAGATGGTGGTTCTTTTGACATGGATATTTTACTTAGTAGAATAAACTACAGCAGAAGAAAAAACATTTCCCCCAAATACATCATCATTCCAGTTGAGCTTCAATATACATGAATTCAATTCAATTCTCAGCTCAATAGAAAATATCTCTGGATACTTAATTTCACTACATCTACCACTATCATTATATTCAAAATATTTTAAAAACCCAATTATCATTATATTCAAAAATATATTCATTATATTCAAAAATACATAAAAATACGTATAATTGGAAATTATGCTTTGTCCTCTAATATGTACGAATTTAACTCTGGAATTAAAAATTCTATCACTTCAGAGGGGCCTGGGTGGCTCAGTCTGTAAAGTTGGTAAAGCGCAGTTGATTTTGGCTCAGGGCATAATCTCAGGGTCCTGGGATTGAGCCCTTAGTCAGATTCCACACTCAGAGAGTAGTCTGCTTGAGGATTCTCTCCCCCTCTCTTTCTGCCCTTCCTCCTCTTCATGTGCATGCTCTTTCCCTCCAATAAATAAATCTTTAAAAAAAAATTCTATCCCTTTCTTTGTACTGTTTTCCTCACCCAGAATACCTGTTCTCATGCTCTGTTTCCTTTATTCCTCCTCAATGTCTTTTTTCCTTCTTAAAGCCATTTTAAGTCATGCCCATGGTCTGAAAATCATATAATTTAATATATTTTTTGCCTGGGTGATGGCATTTCTTATGCTTGTAGGTTAACTCTAGGATTTACTGTTCTCCTTGCTTTCATACATTGGTTCCTCTACTAAATTACAGGTCTATTTTTGTTTGCTTGACACTGCCAATAGCTTTTATTTCAATTTATACACCATAAGCATAAGTATCTGTCTTGTGCATATAGATCCCCAGTAATTATATGTTGATTAGCTGATTTTCACCATTTTTTAAATTTAAAAATAATGGCATGAATTTGAATACAAGCAATTCATCAAGTTCAGAATGTCTATAAGTGGGACTGAGTGGGAAATTTGCCACAGCCCAGGTTAAAAATATCAGCTTGCCTAGGTAGAAACTGAATCCTGTCTGGGCCCCAGATTTTACAGGAATCCAATTCTTGGATTCACTTTGACTAAACTGAAAAGAGGCAGAGATCTATAAACCAGAATTCAAATTATTTATTTATATTGACAAATAAAGGTTAGATGGACCAGATACTTGACTGTTTCTTATGATGCCTTCTTCCCCACAGAGTATTCAGAGCATACTTCTATGCTGTTCTCTTTATGTGCTACAGTTGCTGACAGAGTCTCCATGTTACAAACTGAGTCTGTTTTCAGTTAAGTTAATATTATCTCTCCTAAATTCTAAGCTATGAGGATCATGAACAATCCCAAAGCTTTAGATATATGTTTTTTTGGGGAAAATATTTAAAAAAAAGGAAAGAAAAGGAAGAGAAACATGAAATATACGTTCTAATTTAAAAGCACATCCAGGGACTTGTGGGTGTCTTAGTCAGTTAAGCTTAATGCCTTTGGCTCAGGCATGACCCTAGGGTCCTAGGGTTGATCCCTGTGCTCATCAGGGAGTCAGCTTCTCCCTCTCCTGACACTCTCTCTCTCTCTCTCAATTAAATAGATGAAATCTTTAATTTTTTTAAGTAAAAAAGGTAAAAACACATCCAGGCTATAATAAAATAAAATAAAACTTTGGAGAAAAATGTTTTGTTTCAGTCTAAAGCAAACATTGATCAGTAATTGGTCTTCTCTAAAATCTTGTTACATACACACTAAGACACAGATGCACACACACACACATACATATATATGTCCTCCTATATATATGTATATATATTTAATACAGAGTTTGCATATATCTTGTCTTCTTTGATATCCCATGGTTTAACTCTTATAAAACAGTCATATTTTCTTTTTTTTCTTTTTTTTTAATATTGTATTTATTTGACAGACAGAGATCACCAGTAGGCAGAGAGGCAGCCAGAGAGGGGGTTAGAAGTAGGTTCCCTGCTGAGCAGAGAGCCTGATGCAGGGCTCGATCCTAGGACCCTGAGATCATGACCTGAGCTGAAGGCAGAGGCTTAACCCACTGAGCCACTCAGGTGCCCCAACAGTCATTTTTTTTTTAATATAAATTTATTTATTTTTTTCAGCGTAACAGTATTCATTGTTTTTGCACAACACCCAGTGCTCCATGCAATACGTGCCCTCCCTATTACCCACCACCTGTTCCCCCAACCTCCCACCCCTGACCCTTCAAAACCCTCAGGTTGTTTTTCAGAGTCCATAATCTCTTATGGTTGGCTTCCCCTTCCAATTTTTTTTTTTAATAAACATATAATGTATTTTTATCCCCAGGGGTACAGGTCTGTGAATCGCCAGGTTTACATACTTCACAGCACTCATGATAGCACATACCCTCCCCAATGTCCATAACCCCCTCCCCCTCTCCCAACCCCACCTCCCCCCAGCAACCCCCAGTTTGTTTTGTGAGATTAAGAGTCATTTATGGTTTGTCTCCCTCCCAATCCCATCTTGTTTCATTTATTCTTCTCCTATCCCCTAACCCCCCATGTTGCATCTCCACATCCTCATATCAGGGAGATCATATGATAATTGTCTTTCTCCGATTGACTTATTTCACTAAGCATGATACGCTCTAGTTCCATCCACATTGTCGCAAATGGCATGATTTCATTTCTTTTGATGGCTGCATAGTATTCCATTGTGTATATATACCACCTCTTCTTTATCCATTCATCTGTTGATGGACATCTAGGTTCTTTCCACAGTTTGGCTATTGTAGACATTGCTGCTATAAACATTCGGGTACACGTGCCCCTTCGGATCACTATGTCTGTATCTTTAGGGTAAATACCCAGTAGTGCAATTGCTGGGTCATAGGGTAGTTCTATTTTCAACATTTTGAGGAACCTTCATGCTGTTTTCCAGAGTGGTTGCACCAGCTTGCATTCCCACCAACAGTGGAGGAGGGTTCCCCTTTCTCCGCATCCTCGCCAGCATCTGTCATTTCCTGACTTGTTAATTTTAGCCATTCTGACTGGTGTGAGGTGATATCTCATTGTGGTTTTGATTTGTATTTCCCTGATGCCGAGTGATGTGGAGCACTTTTTCATGTGTCTGTTGGCCATCTGGATGTCTTCTTTGCAGAAATGTCTGTTCATGTCCTCTGCCCATTTCTTGATTGGATTGTTTGTTCTTTGGGTGTTGAGTTTGCTAAGTTCCTTATAAATTTTGGATACTAGCCCTTTATCTGATATGTCGTTTGCAAATATTTTCTCCCATTCTGTTTTCTTTAAGCTTTTTGGAGCATCTGATTGAGAACCATTTGTCACCTAATTGCCTGATATCACCACAAACATAATTGTAAATAGATTTAAATGATAAATTATTATTATCTATTGTTACCAAGAGTTGTTCTGCTATACTATATTCGTAATTTTTAATAAAAACATTTTATATTCTCCATATACTAAAGAGATTTCATATTGAAAGCATGCATTTTTTTTTAAAGATTTTGTTTATTTATTTGACAGGATCA